>NC_056741.1:112659056-112716984 GCF_019279795.1 Protopterus annectens | reverse complement strand
TGGTTCTCTTGCTGTGTCCCTGCCTTGTGCTGTTTCTGCTGCAGCTGTTTACTCAGGATCATATTGTGTAGCATGGCACAAACAATGGAAATTTGTGTACATGTAGGTAAAGAGTACTGCAAGACTCCACCAGATATGTCCAGGCACTGGAACTGTGACTTGAGCATCCCAAACACACACGCTATTATGATTCTGGTTTGTGCATGTGCCTCATTATGGAGCTCTTGTTTGGGTGTATGTGCATTTCTGATGGGTGTCATCAGCTGGGTCTATATTAGAAGCACGAAAAGCCAAAAACGCGAATGCTCACATGAGCAAAAATGCTGGGAATCGAAAGGGTGTTTGAGGGGTTGTGGTACAGTGAGGAGCGGGATATTTGCCCTTTCCTCACTGTAGTGCGATCTCGGAGTTGGAATATATAGTTAGGGGGTGTGGGGGGCACAGCACAAGTTTGATTACCTGCATTTTCACTCGTGAGCATTTGCTAAAGATAACATTCGGTTATCTAATATGGACCCCATCAGCCATGGCATAAACAGCATCCCCCACTAGTTGGCCATATTGGATGTCCCCATTGGCAAGTCTCTGATACAGCTGTGTCATATGCCAGATGTGGGAGTCATGATAGCTTCCAGGGCTGCCAGTACACACATTCATTATAATGCCCTGGGCATCACACACAACCTGGCAGTTGATGTAGGGGAAGCCCTTGCAGTTTATGTACACCCTACCCCACTCATCAGGTGGTGCTTTGATGTGTATGTGCATGCAGTCTATAGCACCAACTACCTTAGGGTATTCTGCTATTCAGTGGAAGAGACGCATATTGCTGGTCAACACCTCATGGCTGTTGAGGAAATATATCTGCTCACCGGCATGTGCTGATATGGCATCCAGGAACTGGTGGAGTACCCTAGATGCTGATGCCTGTGAGATCCCCATGATATCCCCAGTTGGTCTTTGGAAGGTACCTGTGGCTAGTATTCTTAAGCCTACACATACCTTGGTATCCACTGGGATGGGTTCCCCTCTGTTGCTTCTGTGTGTGAGGCGTGCCCGGCACAGCTCAACAATTTGCTGTAGGATGTCCCTGTCCACCCTATAATGCTCCACTATCTACAGCTCATGTTCATAGGTTCATAGGTTGGTACTAGGCTATCAGCCCTAGGGCCTATACAAGCCTAGCCATAACAACTCCCTGGCTATTTCTTAGCACACTATTTACTTCCCTGGACCCCTGTCTAGCAGGGTGACTGATGTGATCCCTGGGGTGAATTTCCTTTCTCCCATCCAATTGTCAAGGTTCCTTTTGAAGAGGGGCAAAGAGGCACTCCGCTTGACATGTATGGGCGATCTATTCCAGAGTCTGGGGAGTCTCTGGGTCAGGAACCTATCCCTCCAGCATGTTTTGTTTATTGTGATGACAAGGTTTAGATCCCTGGAGTGTGTGGCTCTGAGGGATTGGGATTTCTTTAAGTGTAGCATGTCCAACAGCTCTGGGTTTGACATGGCCTTGTATGTTAAGCAGAGATTGCCTCTGAGTAGACGATATGAGACAGAGTATAGCTGGTGTTTTTAAGGCGATTAGAGTAGGGCATCTGCTTTAGGCCTGTGATTCTTTTAGTGAGGTATTTCTGCAGTCTTTCCAGTTGTTGCAGATGTCTTGAGAGGTACATACCAAATGGGGCATTGTATTCTATAACGGGTCTAATGAGGGATGAGTACAGTGGGACAATGATCTCCTTTTTTCTGGATGAAAAGCCCTTAGTGATGAAGTGTGCCACATAGAAGGATTTCCTGACTGTTGTGGCTATGTGGTTATCGAAGGTGAGACCACTGTCCACCTGTGCCCTAGGTCTCTTATCACACTTTCGGTGTTTAGTGCACTGCCACCTATATGGTAATTCACGGATACATGTTTTTTCCCAAAGGGGATAACTATACATTTCTTGGCATTGAGCTTGAGCCCATGGCTCTGGCATCAAGCATCTGTTTCTGTAAGGCCCTTTTGTAGAGTATCCACATCATTTGGGGATTCAATAATGGCTCCTAGTTTACAGTCTTCAGCGAACTTTGTTAGCCAGAGTCTCTTAGTGTTGGCCTGTACTTCAGAGACGTAGATGCCAAACAAGAGCGGTCCCAGGACTGAACCCTGAGGTATTCCACTTGTCTCTTGTCTGGAGCTGGATTTGGAGTCGGCTACTTTTACAGTGTGGGTTCCATCAGTAAGCCAGTTAGCAACCCATTGGGTGACGTAGGGATTAATGCCCAGCTTAGTAAGTTTATCTATGATTCCAGAGCGGGGTATGGTGTCAAAGGCCTTGGCAAGGTCTAGATAGGCTGTGTGGACCATCTTACCCTTGTCCATGGCTCTGTAGACTGATTCAAAGAAGTCAATCAGGTTCAGGAGACAAGATCGGCCCTTTACAAACCCAAACTGGGTGGGGTCCAATGTTTGAAGGTTGCCAATGTCATTGTTTATAATTTCCATGATAATACACTCCATGGCCTTGTAGATAAGGCTTGTCAGAATGATGGAACGGTAGTTTCCGGGATCTAAGGTGGATCCCCCCTTGTGGAGTGGGATAACTGTAGCTCTGCGCCACTCAGTGGGCATGAAACCTGATCTGAGGCTATGATTAAACATGACACTTAGGTGAGGAGCCAGTTCATATTGTAGTTCATGTAGTATACAGCCCAGGATATCATCTGGTCCCATGGATGCTGTATTCTTAGCTTTGAAGAGTGCATTTTTTATCTTTGTGGCCGTTACCAGAATTTTGCAATCTCCCAGTATTGTGATGGGCCATTTAGGGGGTGAGAGGGGGTGAAGTTGGCACTGAATTGATCTGCCAGCATACTGGCAATATCCTTGGGATCAGTATATTTAATGACATTCTGTTGTAGCTCAGAGCAGATCTGAGCATTGCCATTTAGATTCTTGACATAGTTATAGAATGCCTTGTGGTTGTCTTTGGAATCTTTGGCAATTTTATTTTCGTAACTAGCTTTGGAAGATTTTATGAGGGATCTCAGTTTCTTACTGAGGCTGGTAAGGAAGTTTTTTGCATCCTGGGATTTTTCGCTTTTCTGCAACAGTTTCTTCCTTTTGTTGTAAAATTTGTTTATGGCAGAGGACCACCAGATTGGCTTCCTTTTTTGGATGAGAGCATCTTGGTTCTATTTGGGATGGCACGATTCATGCATGAGTGGATGTGCTCGTACAGTGCCTTAGTGTAGGATTCAACAGTTGAGCTTTCAGTTCCGGTCTGCATGGGTGTCATGAAGTTTGTCACTTCTGACTTGAGTAGCATGAAGTTAGCTTTGGAGAAGTTTTTTATGGAGGTTTCCTTACTGGGGGGGTAGGGGTGGGATGTGGATGTTAAGGGTGATCAGACCTGACTAACAAGGGGGTGACCATAGGTGTGGAGCATCGATTTTCCATGTTGGTAATGACCAGGTCTAGGATATCGGAGCCCCTGGTGGGACTATAGATTAGTTGATCTAGGGCATTGGAATTTATGAATTCCAAGAACCGTTGGGTAAAGTTGTTGGTACATGAGTAGTTTTCCCAGTTAATGGCAGGGTAGTTAAAATCACCCAGTATTAGGGTGTTTGGTTCTATCTTAATATTTTCCAGTATGTTTAGAAAGGTGCAGTGAGAATCTTGGGGTATGGTGGGGGATCTGTAGCAAGCTACAATTTGGACTGCAGTCTTACCTAGTGTTAGTTTCACCTGTAGAATTTCAGATGCATTGTGTTGGGCAGCTAGCCTGGTGGTGTGAAAAGTGTGGTAAGAGTTGTAGCCTGGTATTGCAGGGGTGCTCTCTGGAGCCTTGAATAAGGTCTCAGTTACTGCACAGATATCGATATTCTCCATTTTTAGGAGTGCCTCAAGAGAGTGCATTTTGAGGTTTAGACGTCTAGCATTGAGTAGCATTACCTTCAGATTTTGCATGCTTGTACCTGTTACGGTGGTGGTTTTGTCCTTTGAACTTTGCCTAAATAAAGGCACTATAGGAGTGGCAAGAGCCTTAGCCAGTAACCTAAATCCCAGGGGCAACAGGTGCAGACCATCTCTGGCAAAGCATCGTGGTCTGTCAATCATATCGTCCCAGGCAGACAGATACTGGATCCCCTTTGAATGACACCAGAAACTTAGCCAATTGTTGAAGTCAATCATTTTGTCCTTATATTGTGGTATCATTCTGGGCAAAGGCAGGATGCTACTCAGGGCTAGGGTAGCCCCTTGTAGGTTACCCTGGGTCTGTACACTCTTCTCCTTCTCCTCACTGTGGGCTGGTCATCAGCATTCTCATCATCACCACCCTCAGCCTCTTCCTCATATTGATGTATGAGAGCAACAGCAGCCCATATCATTTTGTTAGTTTTGTCAGGTAAAATTTCCCTGTTTGGTTACACCGGTGGTGTAGAGTTTGTGATAAAAACCATAGTGAAAGTGTCTGCATAGTTTATAGTAGTTTGCTGGTCTAGGCTGGGGTACTGCCTGTGTAACTGGCTGATTCTGATACATTTCACCTGCCAGCTATGCTAGTTCTCCTTGATTGCCTTCCTACTGCTGTTTTCCCTTCCCATTGCCTTCCAGTTTAAGCCCCCAGGTGCACTGCACATACCAAGTGCTCAGATGTAAACAGAGTTACTATTTCCTGTTTTTTTTTTTTTTCAACTCAGTGTGCACCGCACACACCCACTTAGGCAATGTAAACACCTTTTAGCAGTAACTGGCCCTCTCTGGACATGAACACACTCTGCTTTTCTTGGAATAAGACAGTACAGCACACCCCCTTCCTTAGATGTGCTTAGATAAGAGCAAACACGGGCCACTGAGCTCCGGTAAGCTTACAGCATTCATGACACTCCACCTTATGAGATCATCTAGCTCTTAGGCTTAGACCATGGTGTTATTGCACCTACACGGTTGGGTGCAAGCTAGCACTGAGGGGAAATCTGTGATTCAGTATCATTCCCCTCATTTGCATAGAACTGACTGCTAATGCATGGTTACAAAACTGACACTCAGCCTTCCCCCTTAGCAACCACTATTCCATGGTATTGTTGTCTTATGCATGCCATTGACTGTTATGGCAAAATGCTGATTTGGTTTTAAAAACTTATTTCCAACTTTTTTTCTTATTTTTGGGCCAATCCCATTTGCACACCGCTGCCCTAAGCTTAAACGGCCGAAATCATCCCAAAAAAATAAAAATATTTTTTTTACAATTTTGCAACTATTCGAGCTGTCATGCCTCCATTTTGTAATTTGCAGAAATGTATTCGGTTAGTAGCCAAATACATTTCTGCAGGTTACACTATTCCTGCACGAATGCCTGCCTGCTTCCTGGATCACTATTTCACCTCATTTGCATGGTCTTCACCAGCAAATGGGGTAATTAGCATACAGGAGCTGTGTCCATGAAGGAATAGTGTAGGAGCGCTTGTGCACATCCCGGGAGCTCATTCCTGGATCACACATTGGCATATTGCCTGCAGCAGCTCTTACACTATTCCTGCACACCGTGCAGAGCTTGCTGAATCCTGGGGAGTGTCTACTCAAACACATTTTTAATTGCATTTAGTGTTTCATTTACCAGCCACAGAACTTCATTAAAATAAAAATGTATAAGTCCTTTCAACCTTAAATACCAATCACTCATCACAACATATAATTATTAGCAATAAAGTGAATATCTGTCTATCTATACAAACAAAAATATATTTTATAAACTCTTGTAATAATTACTTAACCATTCTTAATCCCCTATATATTCATTCAGACCAGGAAATATATCGGCCTATAGATTTAGTTCCCATAAAGTTTTCTTCTTTTCATTTCTACTCCTGAACCCCCCCCCCTCCATATTAAGGCAGAAATGGTCCAATGCAAAAAAGAAGCACTTGTGTTCTGGATTACTCTGCTTATATTTGTATAATGCACTATTAACATTTCCAATTTTAATATCGTATAAATGTTCCATAATACATTTTTTAAAACATCCAGTGGTCTTACTAACATAAATGCATTGCAATAACCACAGACTGCAATATAGATTTACATAATACCATTTGTATTGCATGTATGCTATTGTTTGGCATAACTAGTTTGATTATTGTGTGAGAAGAAAACATGTTTGCCTGTAAAAATTTCTGAAACTTACTTAACCAAACAGAAAACCGGTCATGCATTTTAACCACTGTGTGTACATAAGCCTCAAACTAACAATCCAGGATATTTACACAAACAGTGCAGTTACATAACTGCAGTCCTCATGCTATGTATAATATATCACAGTTCACACTATGCATCATATGTTGCAGGTCTCTGCTGTAACTCAAAGACAAGGGTCATAATAAAAAAGAGCAGTGTAAGCTGTCACCTTCTACAAACGCAGTAAATATTAGCTAAGGTATCATATACTTTATGAGGTAGCTGCATTGTAAGGTGTATTCTAACTTCGTAAGCAGCTGTACCCTCTTATTTTGTGTTTTGTCATCAAGGCTAATAGTAATTTATACAAATCAACATGCATTAGGCGGGACAGCAGAATTAGAATGATTAGCATATCATGGTAATGTAATGAGGGGATCTTGTGCTATGAGAGTTTCCATTGGTGAGAGCTCACCAGTATCGTTGGGTAGGAAGGGGAAAGGTGAGGTTGTAGTCCATGGGTTGCCTGCTTCACAGAGAACATTGCTGCTGGTAGAATTTTCCCTACAGTGCATAGAGATTGTTATATCTTTACATGTTTTAATTTGTTTTCCTTTTGTCGCTGTATATGTTGATCAGCATGGTATAACGAGAAATGCATTGGCAGGTCAGACAGATTTTGTGGCTTTAGCCTTCCAGTTATCATGGGATTAAGGGTTTCAGCTATTAATGAGCTGCTTCCTGAATCCAAGATACAGGGTTTGATTCCTCTCACTGTCATTTGCCTACTGTGTGCCTCTGTGCAAGTCATTTAACCAAATGGTGCCTCCAGGTCACCCTTGAAAGGGAACATTGTGTCTATTGGATTACCAACTTAATAAGTGTATAAAAAGGGCTGTAGTCAAAGGTGCTACCCTTGCTGTATGCTGTTCCAATCCTTTAACTTATGTAGTTGGGACCAGCCTATGCACTGCTGCTGCATTGTGCATGGGTTTCATGCAATGCTGGGGTAGGGGTCATTCCTATGTGTAGTCCATGCATGACATAGTATGTCTGCATAATAGGATGTCTGTATATAGGGTTTTATCCCATTGTGGATCCATAACTATGAATTATGTAGGACTTTGGCATTCAGTTCAACTGGATACAAGTCCTATACCATAACAAACAATGTTTATGATTACTGCCCAAAGCCAACACAATTACTAATGTGTTAATCATCACTTTTTCATAATTTTCACCATAATTTTAAAGGATACCATTTTATTAAAACTAAGTAGTTTGTTAACATTTAATAAAATAAGTAATTATATTCTTTTTCACAACATGCTATTCATATCATCTCATCACACACCAATATCAACAACCTGCAACTACTGAAACTTAAAACATTCATCATGGTCATCATCAACCCCCTTTTTACAGATTTTCTACATGGGGTTAGGTGGCTTATCAACTCTTGCCATCTCTCAGGACTCAGTGCCACTCTCCTACTTTCTTTGACAGTCATGCATGACTTTTTCAGGTCATCTCTCGTACACAATCCATCCATATCTTTGTTGGATGCCCTACTTTCCTCTTCCCCTCTTCCTGTCTGTCCCAAATCTTCGTTACCAGATTGCCTTCTGATTTCCTGCACATGTGCCCAGACTGCCTTAATCTGTTCTCTTTGACATTCTCTGCAATTGGAGCTACTTGGGCTTTTGCTCTGAATCATCATCTTTTTCATCTGTCCCACAGTGTTTATTTTATTTATTTTACATTTGTTGGCCGGGCTAACTGGATATATGTCCATTTTCAGTAGAGGCCCAGGGAGAAAAGCTCCACTAAAGATAATAGCAATATCAGATAGAGTATATTTTTAAGGCTAGGAAATACAAGTTATTTACATAGTAGCTAAGTAATCATATCATTGACAATGTGCATCCTTCCACCCATCTCAGGCAATGCACCTCCATTATCTCTAACTTCTGCAATTGCACTGCATTCATTGTCATGGTCTTTGTACCATGCAGTAGCACTGGCCTCACCACTGTTTTGTCCACCTTGGTTTTCAGCTTCCTTGGCATTTTTCTGACATACACTATCCCTGGCACTCTGTGTCAGTTGGCAAGAGCACCTTTAATTCTAGGTTTGATCTCTTTATTCAAATTTACCTTCTCCTCAACTAACCCTCCTACTTCAAGCTGTATTGTTCCACTATTATCCCTTCAATCTCAGTTCTAAGGTTATTTTGATTTCCCGTGTTTGTTGCCATTACAACTGTCTTATCTGTACTCATTTTCATATAGTGTGCCTTCAGTTTTACATTCCATTCTCTTATCCTTTGCTGAAGTTCTTTTTCAGAGTCTGTCTGTAATGCCACATCTACTGCATACAGCATCTTTGTTAATCTGTCTCCTCTGGCCTGTTTGCTAATGCAGTCAATTATCAGTATGAACAGTAGTGGGCTTAGAACTGAACCCTGTTGCACAATCACTCCCACTGGAAACCCCTCTGTTAGTCTGAATACTGCTTGTACTTGTGTCATTGTGTCCTTGTACATAGCATGTAATAATTCTAACAGTGTTTCTGGGACTTTGAACTGTCACAGGACTGCCTAAATCAGTTTACCTGGGAGCTCGCCATATACTTTTTCCAAAATCTAGGAATGTCCAGATGGACGTTTTCCTCATCCCTAGATTCTTGTCAACTGTCTTTCTCACTGCAAACATTGGGTCATTTATGCTGCATACTGATCTGAATCTGAGTCACTCTTTTCTCATATTTCTACTATTCTGTGTATTCATCTACCAGTTACCCTCTCCAGAACTCTCATGCAGTTTTACAGGAGTTTGATCCCTCACTGTGGCTCACAGTTCCTAATGTCCCCTTTCTTCCACACACTGGTACTAGTATGCTTATTCTCCAGACAGCTGGGTTGCACCTTTCTCTCCTTCTGCTATGACTATTATCCAGAGCCATTTCTGCTCAAATTCACCCAGTTTTTGATCTTATCTGACATGATCTCATTTAAGCCTGATGCTTTTCCTAACTTCATTTTTCTTATTGCTGTTCTTACTTCTTATAGGGTGGGCTCCACTTCTTTTTTAATTGTTTACTGTGTCTGAGGCAGTACAGTTTCTGTAGGTTTTCTTCATTCAGAAGTTGCTGGAATTACTCCTTAAATTTGCCTTTGATATCCATTCCTCACTAGCTTCCATACCAATCAGGGATTCATCAACATACAACCTGAGAAGTCTTACCTACTCAGGTCCTCTCCTCCAAACCCCCCAAAACTGGGGGCTTCATTGCACAACCATTCCTTCTCAGTCTTTGGTCCCAAATTGTGAGAATCCCTCCCCTCTTTTATTAAAGATTATTCCTCCTACCCCACTTTCTCCAAATAACTAAACGGACATTACAAGACAGAAGGAAAATGTAACTGCTTTCCTTTTGGCTATATAACTTATCTTCTTCCTACTATACATTCCTCTATATAGCTTCCAAAATGTGTATACCCCAGGTCCATTTCTGATATTTACTTAGTATTTGATGCATGTATATATTGCATTATGCCATTCATTTTGCATATAATGTTATGTATATATTGATTTAACCCCAACCCTGTAAGAGACTGAAATTAATCCAGTGGGATAACTGCTCTACTCCAGTCATCAAATTCAAAATGAAACAAAATAAAATAAACATTACAAAATGTGGTTCCTCTAGCCTTCTGTCACCCTTTTGTTTCCTTAATAAGCCATCCATGTTTAGGCTTACAAGGGCCCCCCAGTGGTTGTTAGCCTATTATATACCTATGAACCTAGGAAGATATTACTAATAAGCTTTAATAACAAGCTTAATGAGCATAAAGAAGAAAGAAACAATAACGGTTTATTCATTTATTTACGGCAATAGTGAACATTTGTATATTTTGATTTTTTTTTAAAGTGTAAGTGTAACTTTAATCTGAGACTTGCAAGTGATTTAAAGTGTCATCAGAAAGCTAACATGGTGGCAGACAAAACTTTAATGGATTCTTGCTATTTGACTTGGATGGTTGAAGAAATATTACAACTAATTATCATGCTATATTATGGATGATATAGTATCTTTCATATTTCTGTAAATATATCACAAACCACAAAAACTTAAAAGAACAAGCAAACTGAAAAATGAAAGTCAAACCAAAAGCTGTAGATGTAGTGAAGGAGCAAACACAATTCTTTAGTACTTTTGTTCAAATTTATTCTTCATGAACTTCTTCAGAAAAAAGTTAACCTCTCAAAACACACCTCTTATAAGTTAGAACACATCACATGACTTTCACAATACTTTAAATTAAAGGTATAAAATCATACCATAAAAATAAAAAAACTGTCTTATTTTCCAAACAGATTAGAATGTCAAAGCTTCATAAAAAATGTGTAAATATAAAAACATTGTCA
The DNA here is from genome assembly GCF_019279795.1 of Protopterus annectens. Taxonomy (NCBI): domain Eukaryota; kingdom Metazoa; phylum Chordata; order Ceratodontiformes; family Protopteridae; genus Protopterus; species Protopterus annectens. The sequence continues at coordinate 112,706,388 of NC_056741.1, read as the reverse complement.
TATTGCTGTAGTTTTAATGTTATTTTAGTGCTACCCAAATTCACCTATAAGAAAATTAAGAACATCAAAATCATTTTGGAAAATGATGGGGGGGTTGCACACTTCAGCATTGACTGATGTGAACAGTGTTTGTGGTACTTTCTCCTGTAGGAAGTGTAAACAATGTAGATATATAAGCAATACATCTAGTACATTTATTACACATCTTAAAATAACTATTTGGGTCCACATATAGTTCACCTGTGAGGGTACAAATATAGTTTATGTGGCAGTATGTGACTCTTGTCCTAGTTACTTTATAGGAAAAACCATTAGATGTTTAAAGCATAGAATATATGAGCACACACTTGCTATTAAGAAAACGGACTTCACCAATGTTTTAGCTAGGCATGCTATTCACTGTGTGAACTTCAAAAAGTTCACCTTTTCAGTCATAGATAATGTACAACAAGTGGATTATATAGGGAACATCAATTTGATTTTAGAATATAAGGAGTCATTGTGGCAGATCAGTTTGGTAGCAGACAGAGACCCTGGTTTGAACGAATGCATTAAGTGTTTTTTAGCACTAAAATAACATTCAAATCACAACAATATGACAATGTTTTTATATTTAGATCATTATTATGAAGCTTTGACATTCTAAGCTGTTTGGAAAATAAGACAGTTTTTTATTTTTATGATATGATTTTATACCTTTAATTTAAAGTATCATGAAAGTCATGTGATGTCTGATGTAACTTATAAGAGGTGTGTTTTGAGAGGTTAACTTTTTTCTAAAGAAGTTCATGAAGAATAAATTTGAACTAAAAAACTAAAATATTGTGTTAGTTCCTTCACTCCATCTACAGCTTTTGGTTTGAGTTTCATATATCACAAACTAATCATTCTGAAAATAATTACAACACATCATTTCAAAGTCCATAGTAGGGATATAGGGCAACACATTTGTAGAGTTATTAGCTTTGCTGATTCACTGTACCTTGTTTTCTGGTTCCATTACTCACAAGAAACATTTATGTGCAGAATCTGAATGCCCTCTCTGTGTTTACACAGGTCTATTCTAGGGTCTCTGTTTTCCTCTGACATCCCAATGGTAATACATCAAATTATATCTGTGTGTGTGTGTGTGTGTGTGTGTGTGTGTGTGTGGTGCATTTGACAGAGGTTGCACATATCTTGTGATGGCTATGGAATGGACATGTGCTGTATTACCCACTCTGTGTAACTGTCATACAGCCTACCCTAAAGTAAGCACAATATAATGCATTATGCACACTATGATAATGAATTACCTGTGAATTGTTACATCTGATAACTATGCTAAAACACCATGGGCTTGATTCCAAAACACTTGCTCTAAGTGTAAGTGACTTACTCTGATGTAAGCCTGTCCTGATTCTGAAAGACTTGTTTCCAGTGAAAATTACTTACTTCAGTGTATGGCCTGTCTATAAATAGGCTTACACCAAGGATCAGATTCCAAAAGACTTGCTCTCAGGTGAGTCACTTACTTAACAGCAAGTCTCAGAGTAAGTGACTTACTCTGAGATCAAGTCTTTTGGAATCTTACCCCATACCTTGGAGCCCCTTGAGAGCACTTGATCAGTGTTTTAGGGAAATGCAGTGTAATACTTAGCTGAAAAATACATTTAAGACTGTTATTCTACCTTCAGAGATTTTACTGCAGTTCTTGGTTAATTTGACCATGCAACGTTATCCTCATCAGCACTTGGAGTTTTGGTCATGAAATGTCTGCAGTCACAACAATGCTGATTGATAAGGTCATATTTGTAGAACTTCTTTTTTTGATAAATGATGACTCAGAAAATATTTATTTTGGACAGGCCCAGCATTTACCATGTTGAAAAGAAGTCAGTTACCCACCCAAAATGCAACAAAGAATGTGATGATAAAAAAGAGGCCATATAACATTATTCCTTTAAGAGTTCTTATGAGTTCTTAAGTAAAGGTTCAGCCAATTACAGTAGTTACTTCAGGTAAAAATATACCTGAGACTTCAATTTTGTACTTGGATAGTTTAGCCAGCACAGTGGCATAGTGGAATAAAAGCCTGAGTATGACCCAAGTGACCTGGGCTCAGTTAACAACTTGGTCATCTGAGATGCAGATAAAGGGAGGATGATCATGTCTATCTTCTGCAGGGAGGATAGTCTAGTATGTTGTTGTGGCATACTGTCATGGTTCAATTTTCCTGGTGGGGACCAGAGAAGCAACTAGGATATGTTTCCTATAGGTGAGTGAGACATCCTGCTGAATGGTAGACCACTGCAGAATTATGGAGGTATATGTACTGGTGCCTGTTGCACATCTCACCCTTGGGGTTTAACCTGGTATGCACAGGTTTGAGGAAAATAAATAAAAAAAATCCCTAGGGAACAGTATGACACTACCCTGGAACACTAAAATGTCCAGCATCAAGCAATTATGGGGAAGTATGGGGGAGCTAGGTGGACCCAGTAATGGAGGAAAGGAACTGGGGAGCTGCAAATTGTCAGCTGTTGGGAAGGCAAAAGTAGTATTCCTTAAAATACTGCACTAATTTAGTGTAACTTGATATTGAATTTCACTACAGCACATTATCTGCTCAGCAAAGGTGTTTTGGTTGTGCATCTTTTCCTGTTACAAAATGTTACATTTTCAAGTGAAATATGAAGGATATTTACTTTTACTGTAATAACAGCTAAGTGAAGATATATTCTGGTTAGCTGTTGTACTTCTCACCCTGAACAAAACTGATATACCACCCTTACTTGAAATCAAGTGTAAGGTAACATGCCAGACTTTGAATATGATATGGTTGTGAATACCTACATTTGTTACTTGTGTATTAAAGGCCATGCATCACTACCTCTTTCTGTATTCTTAAAAATTCCAGATATGGCAGTAGAATACAAGTTATAAAATGAAGTTAAGAGTAACATTCTATCATTAAAGATCTTGGTGTTGCTCTGCAATCCATAACATACCTTTGAGCAAATTTATTTTTGATCGTTTTAAGTCTGCAGTTACAAAAACTGTGCCTTGATTAGGGATATATATCAGATTTTTCTCTCTGATGTTATTAAAACTAACTAAAGATATAATGTGGACAGATCTTGTTCCTTCACTTTATGTAGAAATCATATGTCATAACCTAATAAAATTATATGTAATCCAACATAATAGACTGTGATAGTAAATGACAAAGAAACCCTATGTTTGGTGCCAGGCATCTCAGGAATAACATTTTCTGCATTTTTCTCCTGTAGTAATTGTTACATATCTACCTTAGAAGATACAGAGCAAAATCCAACATTCCAGACTGTGATAATCAAATTACTATAAAACCCCATGTGACAACCCCCTACTTAAACCCAGGGCAGTAACTAAGGAGCCTGAGTCCTCACCACTATCTCCAGTAAGAGAGCATCACTGAAAGCAGGGATAGAACACACAATTTCCCCTAAGGGTACACTGAGAACTGGCTCCAAACTTGGGACTGAACTATATGCTTCACTCCAGATTCCCAAATGATTATTCACACTAACAACTGCAGAGTACTGTGTCCCAGTTCTAGGTATTTGACACAGTCACTCTTAAATATTTGATATTCACACATACAAACACTCTTGGGAAAGTCTGGCATAGATTTACTTGCTATCTACTCTTTCCCAAAATACAAGATAATGCTACCACCAGTCAAAACACCATGATACCCTTCCAAGGGGTGCTTAATCATGTTTAACAAAATAAATGTTAGTATAGCATGCTAAGGTACAATACCACCTATGGCTTCCATTCTATCCTTGGTAATTTCAGTATAATCCAGTATTGAACATGACATAAAATTGCTTCAGTATTTAACAGGTATATTTTTCTCATGATGTCACAAAGATTTTGCTACAGGCTTTAATTTTTCATGCATAGCTACCTCAATCTTCTGTTTTATTTTATACATTAGAAGGATAATGTATGCTTACATTTAATGAAAGTTTAGCATTTGCATCCCAACAATAGTAATGGTACAAAAATCTACATCACAGTCCACCTTTGAGATGTTTTATCAATGCTGTCATTCAATTACAATAAAAAATCATTTACAAAAACATGTTAAGCCTGCCATTCTAATGTTTAGTGATTTCAGTGCAGATTATTGCTGAATTTGATGGCAGCACATTTTCCCCTTCAGTGAATAAAGTTTTCAACATGCCATATTTGCACTCATAAAGCTTTTGTTTTATATGAAGAAATATACATGATGTTTGCATCTGATGCATTGGTATCTCAAGAATAACATTTTCTGCATTTCTCTCCCTTAGTAATTGTTACAGATATACCTTAGGGGAAATGGAGCAAAATGCAACATTTCAGACTGTGATAATCAAATTACTATGAAACTCCATGTGACAACCCCTACTTAAATCCGGGGTACTAATTAAGGAGTCTCAGTGCTCACCACTGTCTTTGGTGAGGGAGCATCACTGAAAGCAGGGATAGAACACACAATTTCCCCTAAGGGTAAACTGGGAACAGGCTCCAAACCTGGGACTGAACTATATGCTTCACTCCAAATTCCCAAATAAGTTTTCACACTAACCACTGCAGAGCACTGTGTCCCAGTTCTAGGTATTTGACACACTCACTCTTAAATATTTGATATTCACACATACAAACTCTCTTGGGAAAGTCTGGCATAGATTTACCTGCTATCTACTCTTTCCCAAAATACAAGATAATGCTACCACCAGTCAAAATACCATAATACCCTTCAATGGGGTGCTTAATCATGTTGGGCAAAATAAATGTTAGTATAACAGGTAGCACGTAATCCAAGCATTAAAGGTTTTCAGAGTGACCCTGGTGTTATCACAATACGCATAAACTCTTTCAGGTTATCAAAAGTCCTCTCCAAATAACCAGCCACAATAAATTGCAGCAAAATATTGAATAATAAATGAAATGATTTAAAACATGTAAACACAGAATAACTGATTCCAATAAACTACAGAGTTTCACACAATGGAATTATGAAAATAATACTGAAGGATAGGTGTCACTCTGATTGAAGAAAAAACTCTGTTTAATTGTAGCTTCCTAACTGTCTAAAGATTAACTGTTCCTGTCTAATCTAATTGTCAGCAAGTCAAGATGATACTCTTACATCTGCAGGCAAAATAAGAGTATATGCCCACACTTCAGGTTGTTGTCCAGTGCTCAGCGACTGCAATAGCAAATACTATTATTTATGCTGAACTGTTCTGAAAAACTCTGAGTGATAAATACTGATCTGGAAAACAACCACTCACTATTGAACAACTGATACAACTGATCAACACTAAACACAACTGACTCAGAACCTGCTTTTTATATCAGAATTTTTTTTAAAGTCACAGAAAGCTGTTATGAGAATTTTACTCTCTCATTTCAGACTTTTGTAAAGGAAACAAAAACAGTTGCTATGGAGATTCCATTCCTTTCAGTTCTGGTACACGATGATGTCACCTCCAGGTCAGCTTACTGGCACTGCATTCAGAATTCTTTTTAAAAAGCATGTACATTTGGTCAGTCAGAAAATGCTGTTTGATTCTAACATTGTACATAAAGCAAAGTAATAATCAAAAAACATAAACCTATTTACAAAATTATAGCTAGTCATGCTGGCATATATAACACAGGATAATTTATAATTATTTACAAGTATTTACAAAACTGCAGCCAGACATGCTAGCACAGATAATAATATCTGATATCCTCACACCCCATGTTTGTTATTTTGTATAAAATGTCATGTCATCTCACTTCAGAGAACTCTTAAAATGTTCAGGAAAAACATTAGACTACTCAAGAACAAAATGCACTTAAGATTCATGTAGTCTCATTAGTGATTTCAGTGTAGTTCAATGTTGTATTTAAGAACACTACATTTTCCCCATCAGCACACAAGAGTTTTGATAACAAAAACTTTTCAATAGCAAAAAATGTAGAATTTCCTCGTAAAAATACAGTTGATTTTTACTTCTGATTTAATAACCATTAAATGAAGCTAAATTGTAAACATGTGATGTACACCCCACCCTGAACCACAGTCATACAACCACTCCCTAACTAAAGTCAAATTGAATGAGGCAAAAGTGAAACTTTCATGTTGAAATGCACATGAAAGATTCCATTTGGTAACTGTATATAAAATACCATATGGCAGTGCTCTTAAAGCATTATCACAAAAGATCTAGGCTGTCACTATAAGATACTCCATTACAAAATATATTTAAGACTGTCATTCTGCCTTTAAGTATTTCAGTACAACTTAGAAATGAATTGTCTCCTTACTGTATGGAATTTTTTTCCCCAGGATTATTGCCACACAGTTTTTTATCTGTTGAAGTGTATATTGTTTTACTTCTGGGGTAACAGTAGCTGAGTAATGCTATCTTCTGGAAATGTGCTGTGTTCCCTCTTCTATATAATCTGTTCATATACCCACCTATATGAAAAATTGAGTATAATGCAAAAAGACTGTGCTAATGAAATGTCAGCCAAACAGCAGCTTTATTAAACAGTTACAAGAAGCTGTGAATCATTCTTTGAGTGTTGTTACAAACCTTTCATGAAATTATAATACTTAAATACAACATGAACCTAGAACTGCCATTTTCTGTATCTTAGGTGTTTCATTGCAGATCAGTGCTGAAGTTCACTGCGGCACTAGGTTCCTCCACAGAAAATGGGCGTTCTGGTCATGACTTCACTGTAGTTACAAAAAAATTGCTTTGGTGACAAATACACAATATTTTTTGTAGTGAAAGCTTGATATGCATACATTCTGGACTTGTCTTGCATTTCCCACATCTACCAATCAGATAAAAAGTGATGCAACCACCTTGAATGTAAAATAATTGCAATGCAACAAGCCTGACTGTGACAGGGAAATGTCTGCAAAAGCCAAGTGCTGTCAAAAATGTTTGAAATGCCATATGACAATTTTCCTTTTAGAATTCTTTAGAATATTTCATATAATTACATTTTTGATACATACGTTTAGAATGTACTTGAAAATGCATTTCTACTTTTAACGATATCAGTGGACTTTTATGCCAGATTTAACCATATTATAATATCATACTCAATCAAGTATCCAGTCACAAAAGTATTGCTTTATCTGAAGAAATACACAGGACTTTTTTTCTTCTTTAACTGTTTTGTTTACTATTTATCATACCTCTGAACCTCTTAACACGAGAAATCCAAACCATTCCAAACATAATGGGAGGACAAAGACCAAAAAATAGGGAAAGATTTTAAATATTCCTTGTATAAACTTAGAAAGTTGCTAGAATAACAGATTTAGTGTAAGTATGCATTTTCTTAAGGATAAGAAGTCTGACACTGAAACGTGTGTCATTATTTAGTGAATGAGAAGTCTGAAACTCAAACAGCTGTCATTATTTAGTGACTTCAGTCCTCAATGGTTTCTAACAAAACCACAAATTTTATGAACAGACCAAACTGCAAGGCAAAAATGTGGATATTCAATGAAAATCTGGACATTTGAGAAGTATGGCATTTGTGATAGCAACTTATTTTCAGTTTTCTTATTTAACTTACCAAATAAAAGATATATGGAGCAAGCTAGGTCCTTTCCTCCCATCTACATTTAACTCAGACTTGATGAGCAAATAAAAAAATGTCCATTCCTGACATGGCACTCCTCACTCAAGGAACAAGTCAGGTCCAGACCTACACTGTTCAACTCTGACTTGATTAGAAAATAAAACATGAATGAATAGAAAAGCTGTTCTGTACTTTTTAAACTGTAGCAAACTGTTTGGCTCATTTTAATAAGCACCTGCAGTGTGAGAAATCTCATATGAAAGATCTAATATTGCTCTGTCTAGATTACTACTTTCATTCCAATTTAACTGGGTTTGATATACTAGTTAAGGTCTTTACCTCACAAATGCAAGGTACAGGGTTTGATTCTGATGTCTGATTATTGACTAGGCTTGTAATAGTCTGCAGACTACTACGCTTGTATTAACCTGTGAACTTTTATATCACAACATGCTCTTTAAAGATCTGGAATACACAGCATACCTAATTATAAAAATAGTTCAAGAACAAGTAGTAAGATTATGTGTAAACACAGTCAAACATTAATAAATAATGTTATTTATTAAAGGCTTTTTCTTTATATTCAGATGTGCTTACTGATCAGTTTTGAAGTATTTAATAACTTAAAATTCCCAAGCTGGCCCTGTCTGAAGTTAATTATAAGAAAGTAAGCTATGCATAAAGCAAATTATAAATCTTTTTTTCTTTCATTTCAGTCACCAACAACAAAACACGAACAACAGGTGCGATTCTGTTCGGTGTGGTGTTAATTATCCTTTTGCTGGCAGTTAGCGCCATTATGCCCTTTCTTTGTAAGTATGTTTGTCCTGAATACTGTTTTGAAGTCTAACAATGAATGTAAGCAATTTTAAACAAGTGCAGGCTGTGTTGTAAGCAGTGCTTTGTAATGACAGAAAAATGGGTGTTATTTGATAGCAACAGATTGATTTTATTAATGAATGTCTCAGTTTATCTGGTTAGTGCTTTTAGAATAGAAAGCAGAGGTGAATGGTGATGAGGAAGAGCTTAAGAACTGAAGGTCTAGTACTGCATGGAGAGGAAGGTTAGAGTAGAGAATTAATTACAAGAGTGTATTTTTGGAAGAATGATAGAGATGGTGGGAGTAGAGTCTTTATGTGGAGAGCTGTAATCTGAAGTGCGTCCTTTGAAGCCATTAATGAGGTTGCAAAGGATTTTGGATTGTTATTAGTGAATTTTGGTAGAGAAAAAGAAGTTAAACATATGTCTTCTTGTAGATATTTAGTCAAGTTTCTGAGAGATATAAAGTTTCCCCAGGTTTCAGGGGATGGATAGTTTTTCCAACTGAATATGGTTTCATTTGTCAGTATGAATAATGCTTTAAACTCATTTGTGCACCATTTGTTCTGCATCCATCATAGTGACCACGTTACTCCAGGGACATATTTGCTCTGCAGGCTGACAGATGATCCTATTAGGTACTCCACGAGATAAAGGCTGCATGTTTTGTAAAGAAGGTTGCTACCACTTCTTAAAACCACCAAGCACGTTTTTTATTCAGTAAACAATAAAATATATAAGAGCTTTCGTCTCAATATTTCAAAATTACAGAGACTTCATCAGATACAAATTTTAAAACAGCCCAGCTTGTTTTAAACCCTGTAAGGATGACATCATATCCTGAAACAGACTTAAAAAGTTTAAAGCAACAGTAAAATCAGATAGCAGCAGTATTCGAGTTCAAAAATATATTATATATCATGGATATTTAAAAAAAATTTAAACAATATAATAAAACCAATCCATTCAGAATAATATAATTAAATATAGCATTCTATTACCTCAGTAAATATGCTAATAAAAGATAAACAAATGAAATTGTAAAACAGTAAAAATAATGAAAAGTAAATGAACAGCTTCTACTAGGAATTGAACCCAGAACCTTCTACATTTAAAGTAGGTGCAATAACCACTACACTATTACCTTCACATGCCCTATTGCTACAAGTTCAATGTCGTATAAGGGCTTTTAGTTTTAAAAGGCTACTAATAGATAGGTTGTCATTCAGTCCTGGCAGTACATGGAATTCAGTCTCAACTGACATGCGAGTTCAAATTTTTCTAATAGGTAGGGCCATGCCCCCCCCCCCCACGAATTCTAGGTACCACACATTCCAATATAATGAACTTACATTCATGTTGTGGAAACCCTGTAATATGTCTCACTAAGGCATTACCTTCCCAGCCATCTTGTATGTGTCTAAGATGTTCACTAATTCTGGTTTTCAATTTTCTTTCAGTCTTGCCCACGTAAAAACATGGGCAGGAAACACAAGTAGCACAATAAATGACCCTCTCTGTAGAACATGTAAATTTGCCTTTAACCCAGATATTTGTTATGTTTTGTGTGGAACCTAGAATTCGTGGGGGGAATGAATTCCATGTACTGGCCAGGACTGAATGACAACCTATCTATTATTAGCCCTTTAAAATTAAAAGCCCTTATAAGACATTGAACTTGCAGCAATAGGGCATGTGAAGGTAATAGTGTAGTGGTTATTACACCTGCTTCATATGTAGAAGGTTCTGGATTCAATTCCTAGTAAAAGCTGTTCATTTACTTTTCATTATTTTTACTGTTTTACAATTTCATTTGTTTATATTTTATTAGCATATTTACTGAGGTAATAGAATGCTATATTTAATTATATTATTCTGAATGGATTGGTTTTATTATATTGTTTAAATTTTTTTAAATATCCATGATATATAATATATTTTTGAACTCGAATACTGCTGCTATCTGATTTTGTTTTAGGACATACTGTTGCTTTAAACTTTTTAAGTCTGTTTCAGGATATGATGTCATCCTTACAGGGTTTAAAACAAACTGGGCTGTTTTAAAATTTGTATCTGATGAAGTCTCTATAATTTTGGAATATTTAGACGAAAGCGCTTATATATTTTATTCTTTACTAAATAAAAAACGTGCTTGGTGGTTTTAAGAAGTGGTCTGCCTCCTCTACACTCATTTTTGTGGATTTATTCTTTAAAGCAACTTAACTGGCTAGAATTCTCCCATCTTTTAAAAATGCATCAACTTAAGATCATCCATTCTATCTTATATCAGTCTAACTACTGTCCCAACCTTATCACTACTATAACAAAATACACCCCTGCAAGGCCATTACGTAGCTCTGACAAAGACTTACTACTGATTTGTAAACCAAAGACCAAAATGGGATGCTTACTCTACAGCTATAACCCTGCAACTTCTTGAAACCAACTACCCATGGAAATCAGATCACTTGATCATCCCAAACACTTCAAAACTGCTGTGCAAAAATATCTTATGGAAAACTGGTACTGCCACTGTAGTCATCCACCATGAATATTCCCTATCTTTTAACACCTACTTCTCTCTCTACTCCCCCCTCCCTCCCACATTACTCTCCTCTTCTTTCCCCTCCCTCCCTCAGTATTTTACTATCACCTACCTTAACATATGAAACTTATATCCACCAAATGTATAAATTAAATTGTTTAAAAATGTCTACTAAACCTTATAATGTTTTTTACTATGAATCTACGCATATGTATGTTTCTTTATACTCTGGATGTTAATTTCAAATAACTCTGTAACAAATGTTTTATGTAATACTATATCAAAAATAAGGAGCTTTTCTCCCCGGGTCTCTGCTGAAAATGAGCCTTTGGCTCAGCCTGACCAACCTGGTTAAGAAATGTAAAATAAATAAAATAAAATAAATATTTCCTCAACACACATGAGGTGTTGACCAGCAATATGCCTCTCTTGCACCAAATAGCAGACTACCCTGTGGTAGTGGGTGCTATAGACTGCACGCACATATGCATCAAAGCACCACCTGGTGAGCAGGGTAGGGCCTACATCAACCGCTAGGGCAACCCCTCCATCAACTGCCAGGTCATATGTGATGCCCAGGGAATTATAATGAATGTGTGTGCTGGCTGCCCTGGAAGCTATGACAATGCTGAAATATGGCATCTGACACAGCTGTACCACAGATTTGCCAATATGAACATCCCCTACGGTCACCTAGTGGGGGATGCTGGGTACCCACTGGAGCCGTGGCTGATGGCACCCATCAGAAATGCACACATGCCTGAACAACAATGCCATAATGAGGTACATGCACAGGGCAAACATATAATAGAGCATGTGTTTGGGATGCTCAGGACATGGTTCCAATGTCTGGACACATCCGGTGGAGCCTTGCAGTATTCACCAGCTATATGCACCCTCATTTTTATGGTATTTGCTATGCTACACAATATGATCCTGCAGAAACAGCTGCAGCAGGAATAGCATGGGGCAGGGCCACACAGCCCCCCACCAATTCCAAGGCCTGTACAGACACAGAGTGACTCAGAGGGGGAACAACCAAAGCCTGATCCAGTAGGCAGAAAGAGGCATGCCAAGTATGACCTGGCCACGGCAAAGAGGCAACTTATAGCATATGCACTGACACAGTATTGACCTAGGGAATGATACCCTCTCTGACTCACACAGACAGTAAAAGGGATGCCCAGCATGACACTACCTGTGTTCAACCATGTATAGGGAGTGTACTATGTGCATCCAACATAGGCAGCCCTCCAGCACCACCCTCAAGTCTGGCTCACTCTGAACGTAAGTCAATCAACCTACCAAGTGCCAAATGGAGTAGAATGTGTTGTTACCTGTAGCTATGGTATGGATGTGAGCATGCAAGGAAATAGGGAGGCTGAATTTTAAGGCAGCAGACAGTAGACACCCATAGTGGCACCATAACATCTGTAACACATACTGGAGTCACCATAGTAACCAGTATTACACAGGGTGACAAAACCAAGTACAGGTAATGGGCTGAGCGACATGTGTGTCCAAAAGACCCACACAAGTCTCAGCCAGCAGGACAGGTGTAGACAGACACAAACAAATTCTGTACTATGGCCTCTGACTGTGCCCTGTGGGTAACCCCTCCCCAGACCCACACAGACAGACTACAGCAGGGCAGCCAGTTGGATGTAAGTTGTGAAGGCTAGGGAGTCAGACACTAATATGTTGGTAATTAAAGCTAAGATCTGTAGTACACTGGTATGCCTCTAGCCAGCTCAATAGGTAAGACTACACACTGAAATGGAGTACCTGACATACCAGTACAGTCCTAGCAAATGTGTACAGGTGTCAGGTGTGTCCCCCTATCAAACATACACTTATAGCAACAGTTAAGTGTGCCCCCCCCCCACTCATGTGTAGAAATGTAGATACAGTCAAGTGTGCCCCCCCCCCGCTATGCAGAGATGTAGCAACAGTCAATGCCAAATGACCAGTGGATACCCTGCAGACTCAGCATGCTACCTGTCGGTGTACAACACAAAGGTCAGCATCGCAGTACAAACTACCTGGACTTGCTCCACACATGTGATACAGATGGCCAGACTGGGTATGCTCACACACAATGTCAGTCAGCAACATACTGAAAGGTCATACTGGGCATGCTCACACACTTAAACACATGAAGCCCTAAACACATGAAGGCCATGTCTGCAAACACCATTGGTCCAGACATATCTGGTAGTCGCAGTTCTTAGTGCAGACACGTCAGTATGCACCACCCCTGCCTTGCACACATAGTGGATAGGAATACAGGTATATATGTAAGGACAACACACTATAATAAGCCAAAGGTAGGCGGACATAGATATGTGGAAGAGGGTGACTGTGACAATGAGCCATTTGGGCCTGTCCCACCCAGGACACAGCCAAAAGGCCCCAAACACATGAGGTGCAGATGTCATTCACTGAAGATACTAGCCACCAGTATCTGTCAGCATGACAGAGTATGTGGTGCACGTGCCAGCTGTGCAACATGACTGTACAAGGAAGTAGTCATCTAGTAGCAGTATACATGTACCTGTGACATATGACCCAGTGTGTGCCTGCATGTGGCATGTCAACCCCTACATGAATGGGTTATGGCCCATGCACGCACTGCCCTCCCCATAGCAATATTATGACAAGCCTGCTGAGGTCATCCAATGTGAAATACACCTTTGGGAGAGCTGTAGCTCAGTAATCTCCATGGCACATCCCATTACTGCATACTGCTGTAGTGATAAACTAGTTAAGAAGTAGTTCTAACCCCAGACTTGCCAATTGTGTGTGTGATTGTGTGTGTAGAGTGAAATGCTTTTTAGGCTACTCACAGTCCGTACAATTCATATACTCAACTTTGGCAGTCATCCACCTAGAAATACACCTCTTGGACTGCTGTAACCCAGTAACCTTGGTAGCACATTCAGTAAGTGCGTAATGCTGTAGTGTGTTAAAGTAGTTAGGTAGGTGTTCTATTTCAAGGCGTAGCAGGTGTGTGTGTTTGTCAGCCATATCCTGTGTGTTGGTGGCTGTGAGTGTCTAGCCACTGGATGTGTTGGGGAGCATGTTTTGTAGTTTCCTATATAGTGGCCATATATGTCATAATCAGCCAAGTGACTGGGTTGGCGAGACATACCCATACATTTGGCAATAGGCCTGGTGAGTAACGTCAGCAGCCCTGTTATTACCCAGACTACAGTGTGAGCCCATGTGTTGGACAGAAACACACTTGCCTTGGAATTAACACCAGTACATAATACAGGCGTCGCTGGTGTTTTCCTTTTCATTCTTTTCTAATGCTTTGGGGTCACGAGGTTTGTTCTTGGGATATATAATCTATATCTCTGTATGTGTGTGTGTGTGTGTATATATATATATATATATATATATATATATATATAAAATCAATATCTATGTGTATATATATATATATGTATATATATATATATATATATATATATATATATAATCAATATCTATGTATATATATATATATATATATATATATATATATATATATAAAATCAATATCTATGTATGTATATATATATATATATATATATATATATATATATATATATATATATATATATATATGGGCTATGACACACATACATCTACATAATGGAATACATGTGCTATACTGTTGAATGGGTACATTTCCGTTATCGGGGCAACACTATTAATGCAATTATTCAGGTGTAATGCAGCTCATTAACATGCCTGTTGAGCACATGTCTGTATAAAATGCTTGTGTTAATAATTAAATGTTTAACCAAGTAACTATTCTAATTTTACACACGTCTGCCTGACAGACGTGTTAAGGTACTGCATTACAGCGAAGCGATCACTTTAAAGTGTTGCCCCAGTAAGTCGCACAGACAGGAAATCAGTAATGAGGAAATACTAGCAAACAACATGACATTCCTTTCATCTGTTAATTAGGAATGACATGGTGATATGTACACTGCATGAAATGCCTAACATGAAGTAACTGCCTGTGCTTACAGTTTACAAAGATGTAGTCACGCTGACCATTTGTAATCAAACAGTTTTCAGTCCTCTGTGAGGCATGTGAAATGATGATTAAAAGACAGTGAAATTGCTATGTATATGTTTGCCGTGAAGGGCTTACAAGATACAAGTTTTTAGGATTAAGCTTCAACTTGGATTAATTATGTAAAAGCCTTGTACATTAGCAACAGATGTATACATCGTAAACACAGTTATTTCTGGGCTCAGCGATGCCTTCCTAAATCCATGCCTGACACTCTTAACAAACAAACGATCACTGTTTACTGATTGTAATCGCATCCTTGTGGCTTAAATAAGCAGAGTTAGTATAATTAGAGATGTTGAGGATGGGTATTTGACAATGAAAACATTTTCTACAATGCCTGCTTTCCCTATAATGGCTAGACTGCTGTAATAGTAGGCCTTTGTTTTTGTTTATGCACTATGCTGCTTTTGGGCAAACGTTTTCAATGTGGGGGCTCAGCTCCAACTGCAACCTCAAGCCATGTGGTTTGGATGTTAATGTTCACAGTTGTGTGTAAATCAGTTAAATGGATAAAATGTAAAAACAAATTGAGAACAACTGTAACTTCTACATTTTACACACATATGTTAAGACTAACACAAACACTTGGTTTGACACTGGATTTGGAGGTCAGCATTAACAATGTTGCCCCGTTAACGGAAATGTACCCCCATGCAAATGCACTTAAACATGCTTACTCGTGCTTAGATATGTTTACTACTGCATATTTGTGCTTACACCTGCTTAATAGTAACTTATTCATTATGTCACTAACACTGAGATTGAATGACATTAATTACACATTTCATGCAGAACTCCAGTTCACATGTATATGTTCTTATTTAGGTTGCACAGCAATACGATGTGTAAATATGTTTATATACACATTCCACATGGTAAATGATATGTGCTAGTGTGGGACTTGGACCGTGAATGCCTGTCCGTTAGGTGAATACTCTGACCAATACACTATTGCTGTGCTGCTTCAGTTGCATATATACCCATATACCCATGTCTCCTACTTCCCCAATCACCCACCCCGACACTTCACTAACACTGCAGTCATCCATTCTCCAGTTGGATTCACGGTGTATCCACACCAGTACACATTGGCTGCTCCCTACCCCTGTAGATCCATCCCATCGGTTGACTCACTACACGTATCCTCAGGAATCCCTAACGTTTAGTCCACAAACATTGGTGACATGAGTGACCAATAGCACACTAATCGCAATATTTGCATTATCCCACATGGGACACAGTTGTCTTTATGTCAAGATTAGACTCTTACTTCCTTACATACTTACTCCCGTTAACATGACACTACAATTAATTAATTAGTCTCACTATATGGTAATGATCACGTTACACATGAGAACTAATTATGTACGTGTTTGGCGTGTTTCTTTTACAAATAGACCGGTTTATATTTGGAGTTGCCATTGCAGGCAGATCACAGGGATAATTCCATGTGTGAGACAGTCCTCACATTTGATTTATTCAGCACAGCACTGACTTCGGACATTGTACACACTTCTGTGTTTTAGCAATTTCGGACCTTCCCTCTTATGCACTACCTATTATTCTATCTACTGTCGAGATTTGTAAGGGCACATTCATGTGTTTATGTCTGCAAATGGAATGGATATGTTACAGGGAATGTACATCTACATATAGATGTATGCATGTGTGTATGCATACATACTTATAACTGACTCACTGGCCTCCATGAGGCGGTCCAATTAGAACCAGGCCATCCAACCATGACACTCCTGGATCCATAATCACATGCCCATGGTTCCACGACCCCACCCGAGTTTGGCATACATGCAATCCATCCATTATCCAATTGCTTTCACAGCCATGACACACGTCCACACATTGCCCTCCCCCCAGCATTAGGGGCCCTACACGTACGTTGTCCCAACACATGTATTATCATGCTCTCCCACCATTTAGTCCTTGAACATACCAGCCCTTGTTTGTGTAATGGACGGAGATCCAAATATGCTGTCAATTTTTGGTAGTCCCACTGGGGACTACTCTCTGATTGTTTGTAAAGTAGACTTAGCAGATCAACAGTGTTACTCACACTGGTAAATCCCTGCCTGTGGTGTGAGTAGCAGTGCTTTGCTCACTCCTGCCCAGCTTGATATGGCATGTGCTGACAGCACTATATAATACTATAGTTGCTGTTGATTCCCTTTTCATTCCTTTTCTATGCTTTATTGTTACGATGTTCATACTTTATATATATATATATATATATATATATATATATATATATATATATATATATATATATATACATTACATCTGTACATACTTATATACATTCCCTATGCTGGGCACTGCTTACACCCATGCAAGCGCACTCAGATTTGCTTACTGTTTGTTATATATGTTTACTGTTGCTTATTTGTGCTTACTTGTGCGTTATTCATTATGACAGTACCACTTTGATTGAATGGATTTGGATAAAAGTCCCATGCGATACTCAAGTTTACTTTTACATGTTATTATGTCGGTTTTACAGCAGACCGACATTCATTCCACATGGAAAATGATATGTGCTATAGTTGAATTTGAACCGTGAATGCCTGTTCATTAGGCGGATGCTCTAACCACTACATATTGGTGTGCTGTTTCATTTTCATGTATACCCATGGTTCATAGTTACCCGAACGCACGCCTCAGCACTTCATTAACATAGCAGTCATCCATTCTCCAGTTGGAAAAACCACACCACTACACATATGCCACTCCCTACCACTCTAGACCTGTCCTGCATGTTGACTCACTCCAAGTATATTCAGATGTCCCAAGCTTATAGTCCTGGAACATACGTTCATATAATGGTCCGGGTGTTCAAATAGTTCTCTGCTTTTTGGCTTGTCCGACTGGGGACTGGGACTGTCCCATACCTGTTTGACAGTCAGACTTATCACATGGACAAAGTTAGTCCTACTGTTAGCATCCTACCTGTGGTTGTAGATGCCAGGGGTTTGCTCACCTCTGGCCAGCTTGATATAACAGCACTAAATAATACGGGAGTTCCACTGCTGTTTTATTTCACATTCATTATGAATGCTTTATTGTGACCATTCTTGTTCTTTACAGATATATATATATATATATATATATATATATATATATGTATGCACGCATGCATATACATCTACATGATTATTTACTTTGATCAGACTATTGAATGACTATGCTGTGTCCTATGTTTGTGATAACATCATAGTTAAGTATAACTGCCATGGCTTAGTGATAAATCACATTGGTTGTGGTGTGTAGGGTCCTGGCGTCGAAGCTTGCCGAGGCGGTTTATTGTGTTGCTGGGCAGACCAAGGGCCATTTGACAAAGGGTGGGTACAACACTTTTCAGCAGCGGTTTTCCATTTCGCCATATTTCACCGCCGCTTCCCCTCACGCAAACACCTTCTCCATTTTTACTTTGATACATCACTCCAGTTCACATTTCAATGGTATTTTATCTTTATACAGCATAAAATGTCAGAATATGCTCGTATACGAATTCCGCATCATAAATGGTATGTGCTGCAGTCAAACTGGCAACGTCTGCTCATTAGGCGGATGCTTTAACCACTACACTATTGCTGTGCTGCTTCATTTGCATGTATACCCATGGTTCATAGTTACCCGAACACACGCCGCAACACTTCACTAACACAGCAGTCATCCATTCCCCAGTTGGAAAAACCACACCACTACACATGCGCCACTCCCTACCACTTTAGACCTGTCCTGCATGTTGACTCACTCCAAGTATATTCAGACGTCCCAAGCTTATAGTCCTGGAACATGCGTTCATATAATGGTCAGGGTGTTTAAATAGTTTTCTGTTTTTTTGGCTTATTTGACTGGAGACTGGGATTGCCCTGTACCTGTCAGACTTAACACATGGACAGAGATAGTCCCACTGTTAGTATCCTACCTGTGATTGGAGATGCAGGAGGTTTGCTCAACTCTGGCCAGCTTGATATGACAGCACTAAATAATACAGGGGTTGTTCTGCTGCTGTTTTCCTTCGCATTCATTATGAATGCTTTATTGTGACCATGTTCATTCTTCATCTATATATATATATATATATATATATATATATATATATATTTATCGGTCTGTACATACACACCTACATGCTTATTTACCCTTAATGTTGAATGACCACCACTTACCGCCGTGCATACCTGCTTATGTCTGCTTGAATGTGCCTTACTCACCCTATATATCTGACAGCAATTATTCTGGGCACCATATAAAATTAGCAGCCCTTGCATGGCTTGGACCCAGGAACAGAAACATCATAGTCACTTGTTTGACCATAAACTATTTGTGATACATTCTGCATGGTTGGTAGTTAGGATATATGACTTTACTACAGCCATTCCACACTACTGGCAACAAATGTGACAGTCGGTTGGTGTACATATGTATAATACATGTTAATGTTCATATGTTTCTGAGAGACATATGTATAAATTTGCAAGTATACATATTTATGAATAGGACACATACTTGACTACTACTTATATGCATGTATGTGTGATGTGTAGCTATGTGGATATAAGTATGTACATTTATAGATATATGACTACATATCTGGGGTTATACATGCCCATGTATATGAACACCCGCATCCGGGAGGGACCTGTACTATTTGTATACAGGGGTTGTATGCATCATTACAACATGGAACCTGGACAGGGTATACAATTTGTGGACATGTACTATTTGGAAGATGGCTATGGGGAAGCTTCTTGGGAACACATGAAAGGTATATATTCCCGATAATGCACATGAGGAGACGTGCATCATGGTCAGGTGTTTAATCCTGGGTCGTAGGTTCTACAGGACCGGGGGGAGGCTGAGCAGGGTTGTGGAGAAGTACTGCAAATCCGACTTGTGTCCAGATGTCAATGGGGGTGGATATTGTGTTGTGCCACCATGTCTAATTTTGAGAACAGACACTTATCCCATGAGGGATGTCCAAAAATTGTGAACGCCAATGACACCATTCTTTTGGCTATATGAAAATGAGGGAGGGTTATACATGCATGGGATACCTAGTTTGCAGGCCTGAGACTGCTTAGGGTGAGACTGCCTACTAGATGTGGGTAGGGGGCACTATGTGCAGATATGGCTGGCCCAAGCTAGCAGCCCGAGTATGAGTGGTTTTGGTGGACGTTCAGCAAGGGGAGGGGTGTGCTGTGGAAGGGTCAATGGGTATTCAATTATGTATCCAGGTGTGTAGGGGTTGGATAGCTCAGTTCAGGCCAAACCATTATGTGGTGTGAGCCGGTACCATTTCTGTACATGTGTATCGTACATTTTAATGTCCATATGTTTGTGGGATTGTGTTCTTCAATATGACCTGAAAGGGTGTATTGGGGATGTGAATGTATGTTCTTTAGTTTCCTTTTGGATTCTCCCACTGCACCCTCGTACACCACCAGTTCAACTATTGTACATCCAACCCAGTCTCCTCTTGGCGGATTATTACATTATCCATCACCCCCCCCCCCCAAAATCCACATGCACACCATTCATCCCTTCTCTGGTTGTTAGCCCATGGCACAGACAGCAGTACACATTGCCTACTCTACATATCTCTGGTACCATTATGGTTTTGAGGCCAACCCTAGCATATTTGGTCTTCCACATGCTGTACTTCATGCACATAGGTACACGCAAATACTTATCTTTCATGACATGGTAGGCTGACCTAGGTTATACCCATTCATTTTTGGGCTGTCCAGACATGAACGACTCGGGCCGCGAATGGGCAGATATTAAGCGAATGCTCTGACCATTGGGCTAGGCTTAGCAATGGGCAGTGATGCACAAACATGCTGTGTTTCACTTCAACTTGATATAAAAATCAACACTACAATGAAATACGGACACAGGGTTTTAAATGTAATTGTTTGAGGGACAGGGGCGCAACATTCAGCTACGTGCTTGTGTGTTTACTCCTGTGATTTTATTTTGGTGTTCGCGGAGCTCTCTTGTATGCTTTGCATACATTTCAGTATCCATGGACACTGACAGGTGTGATTACTATTAGAGACAGGCTGTATTAGTCAGCATTTTAGGGTGCGTGACTGCAGCCGACCCTATATATTTATATATATATATATATATATATATATATATATATATATATATATATATATATATATATATATATATATATATATATATATATATCTATATATATATATATATATATATATATATATATATATATATATATATATATATATATATAGTAGATAGATAGAGAGATATTTTGCCTAGGGTAGGTAGGATTGTCATTGGGACTTTCAGGCTGGGTTTCTTATATATGGGGTTTATTCTTGTTTGCTTCCTAAATGGAGGCATTATGTTGGACGACAGACAAAGGTTCTATAGATGGTGAAGGAGAAGAAGTTTGCACTCTTCTTATAGTACAATAAAACAAAACAGAAGCCTGTCTGAACCCATATGTGGATTTTTGGGGATTTTATCAATGGATTTCTCAGTTTATCTGGTTAGTGCTTTTAGAAGAGAAAGCAGAGGTGAATGTTGATGAGGAAGAGCTTAAAAACTGAAGGTCTAGTACTGCATGAAGAAGAAGGTTAGAGTAGATAATTAATTGCAAGAGTCTATTTTTGGAAGAATGAGAAAGATGGTGGGAGTGCAGTGTTTATGTGGAGAGCCGTAATCTGAAGTGTGTCCTTTGAAGCCATTAATGAGGTTACAAAGGATTTTGGATTGTTTATTAGTGAATTTTAATAGAGAAAAAGAAGTTAAACATATGTCTTCTTGTAATATTCAGTCAAGTTTCTGAGGGGTATAAAATGTTCCCAGGTTTCAGCAGATGGACAGTTTTTCCAACTGAATAAGGTTTCATTTGTCAGTATGAATAAGGCTTTAAATTCATTTGTGAACCATTTGTTCTGCATCCATCAAAGTGGCCTGGTTACTCCAGGGACATATTCGCTCTGCAGGCTGACAAATGATACTATTAGATACTCCGCGAGATAAAGGATGTATGTTTTGTAAGGAAGGTTGCTATTTAGTGTGTGATAATTTCTGATTTAGGGATGCAATCATCTTGACAGTCTAGGAGTGGAAGCTGGCAAGTGTGTGATGTATATCTGCTGTTATTGAAGTGATACTGTGGCTGGAAAGGACAGTGAAAATTCTTGCAGGCATCAGGAAGAAAGCAGAACATGAGACAGGTGTTCTCTGATACCACCACAGAAAAGTGCAACAATGGCATGTAGGAAAGAGGTGACTGAGAAAAGGTTACATTACTGATGAGGGTTGTTATGGTAAGAGTGATGCAGGTGTATGCCAAAGTAAGGAAGCCTCTGCTGAGACTTGAAGGTGGAATTGAGTGAAAGTTAGGGTAAAGATATTTTAGCTATAAACTAAGAAGACCAATCATAACAAGACCAATCAACTAAAGAATTAAGAAAGGGTTTGAGGTGGATAGGTGACTGGAATTCTCTGCTGCCACCAAGGAAAAGTGAAAATGTATATATAAATATTTTGTGCCAGGCACCCAGCTGTGTGAACATTGGCTGTAGATGGTCACTGTTGATGTGCCACCTTGAGCCATATGCAATAATTGGAAAAAGGGCATTGTGGATGTATAGACATTATCCAGCAGTAGAGAGATGGTTAGCATGTTCTCAGGGGGTAGACTGGGAATGGATTGTGCGAGACATTAGGAGGCCATGAGGTGGCTGAAGAACTCGGTTTGGGTAGAGATCAAAGCAGGAAGCACTTCCAATGTCAGTGGGACTCAATCTGACTTAGGATGTCCAAACTGACATACCCCAGTAGTTGCATGAAGAAGTATGTAAGTACATCACATATTTAAAATAATCCAGGGCAAAATGCAATATGCATAATGAAGAGTTTACAGTTTAGGAATGCTCTTCTATGCTGAACTCATATTATATATTGGAAATGTGCAGTTAGAATGGAATGTTGTGATTCAGGAGCTGGGAAAGAAGGTGGGGGGTGCACCAAAAAAGCAGAACTGCCAGGATCTTTCTGAGCAGACCCAGTCAAAATTATAAACAAAAACAAGTTATTAAAACCATCATCGCATCACTGCCTCTCACTAAACAAACTTCAATGGCTGGAACCCCCCCCCCTTTTCCTGCAATCGCAACTCCACACTACCTTTTCCATACTCAACAACCCCTCTGCCTGCCCTGCTCTTGCCTCCCATGTTATGCCCTACCCCCCCCCCCCGGCCTCTCCGGAGTGCTGATCAGCATCTTCTCTCAGTTTATAAACCCAAAAGGAATATTGGCAAACTACTTTACAAACACTCTGTCTCACTAAATTGGAACAAACTCCCTCTCCATATTAGATCCAACCTTTCCTGTTTTAAAAAGGAGCTTAAATCTCACATACTAAACTTGAAATAATGCTGTTGCCTTGACCACACATAGTCTTAGCCTGTCCTACTGTATCACCTCTTGCATCTCCTAACTTTCTTTCTCTGTTAGTAACTTCTGCTTAAACTAACCTCCAAAACCCTCAGCACTACTACTATACCCCCTCCTTTCTCTCCCCCCCTCCCATTCTCCACACTATTTATCTTTTTTCCCCACTTCCTATCAATGTCTGTACATTTTCCTTCTTTTGAACAATGATTACCCTTTTGTTTTTACTCTTATATGTAGCAAATTTAGACCACTGCTGTCAGTTGAAACCTTAATGTTCATATTTTTTTCTTTTGTTTTTCTCTTTATAATTAATTTTGTATTTGCATTGTTATTTTTAATAGTTTTTGTCCTGTATATTTATCTTTGCTTATGTTTGCTGGGGCTCTTTCCCATGGGTCTCCAATGAAAATAAGTTGCTTACTATCAGTGCAATGCAAGTAGTTAATAAACTTTTCTTTTTACAATTATTTTGTATTGTGATTGTTATTTAATATTTGTATATTGTCACTTTATCTTTACTTATGTTTTCTGTGGCTTTTCCCCTCGGGTCTCCAATGAAAATGAGTTTGTTTGCAAACTCAGTTGGACTAACCCAGTTAACAATTCTGAAATAAATAAATAAATAATAAAATAAATAAAAATCAGAAATTCTAAGCAGATTTATTTACTCAATCAGTGCAGACAAATGTCCCATATCAGTATAGTGCTGGTTATGTTGAACTAAGATGACTGTCCCATAGCAGTATAGTGCTGGTAGCTGAACTTAGATGACTGTCCCATAGCAGTATAGTGCTGGTAGCTGAACTTAGATGACTGTCCCATAGCATTATAGTGCTTGTATGCTGAACTAAGATGACTGTCCTGTAACAGTATAGTGCTGGTAGGCTGAACGTAACTTAAAAGAGAACCGGTGGGAGGACAAGGCTGCAAATGGCTGGCTATTGGTCAGTTAAACAGCAGGTAGACAGGAAACTGAACAAAAGCATAAGGATTATTATTTAGCTGTGGATTTCAGTGCAATGCTACCAATAGTCTGAATGATGAAAAAAAATCACAGTTATATTTTCTGAGGTATGCAAGTGACTGCTGACAATTTTTTTTTTTGTGGAAGAACTGGAGCACTTATTGATAAAATGCATATTTTTGTTTTGCTATATTATTTAAATCATTTTGACTACTTGATATATACTATGTTTTCTCTCCATAATAGATTTACGACAGTCAAAACAACTAGAGCAAGCAGAGGAGGAGCTTAACACCTTGACAAAAAGTGGGACAAACCATCAACTGCAACTCAAGCGAGCAGAACTGGAAATCATAGAACTAAAGAGTAAGGAACCCCTTCTTATCATCTTGTAAACATCATACGCCACATGATGTATGGATAAATTAGTATAGTAATAGAAAAGATGTAGGTGTTGGTTCTGCTGAGTTTAACTATGAGAATGATGTGCAAGTGGGCAATCTTCAAGCTGTACATAAATAAATCCCAGCATAATAAAAAGTCAAATATGAAATATTGTTGCAATTAAAAATAATAATTGATTTTATAAACATTTGTATCCCACAGTTTGCATTATTTGGGGAACAGAGCACTGTTTCTGTGCAATGCATCAAAACATATAAGACAGAAGAACTTAACATTAATATAATTCCATTGAGTTAGATAAAATTAAAGAAATATTACAGTATTCACAAACAACAATTATACTTAAATTCTTCACTACAGTTCAGCTTAACATAACTAAGATTACAAAAGAGATTCTTTGTTTGAAATATAATAGTGTAACTTGAAGATACAACTAGTAAATTGGATCACATGACTTTTCAGCACATTTCACATCACAGGAAAATATGCTTATAGCAAACAGCATCCTTGAAGATACACTTCTTTCTGTGACATCAGTCAACAACTATAGATCATGGTTAGATGTTACGTCAAAACTTCTATGATGATTTAAAATGTACATGAGGATAAATAAGCCCTGGCACTGTTTTTGCAAATCTTTAGAATCAAGGAATTGAATGACATACCCCCATAGTGCCTTTTTTAGGCAAGGCTCAAAAGACAAACCCACCTCCATAGGTATCACAAGGGATAAGAAACTAAGAGTAATGCTACTCAACGCCAGAAGTCTAAACCTCAAGATGCACGCACTCGAAACTCTCCTTAGCATGGAGAACATCGATATCTGTGCAGTAACAGAAACCTGGTTCAAGGCTCCCGAGAGCACCCCAGCACTACCAGGTTATACCTCATACCATACTTTTCGCCCCAAAACTTGGACCGAACCACAAAAGGAGGAGTATCAATATTAGATCAAAGATACCCACACCTCCAGGTTGGTGGCACAGCACGAAGCATCAGAGACTATCCATGTGCAACTAACTGTGGGTAAAACTGCCTTCCAGTTTATAGCCTGCTACAGACCACCCTCCCAAACACAGGAACCCCACTTGGCCTTCCTGAGAATACTGGAAAATATGAAGGTCTCTCCAAACACCATTATATTGGGTGACTTCAACTACTCAAACATAGACTGGGAGCATTACTCTAGCTCCAACACCCTAGCCCAAAGGTTCCTAGAATTTATAAACTCAAATGCTATGGAACAACTTGTTACCACTCCCACAAGGGGAAACATACTGGACCTGATCATCACCAACATGGGGACACTATGCTCCAGACCAGAAGTGTATCCCTCACTGGTAAGATCAGACCATAAACTAATCTCACTGGATATTCACATCCCGACCCCACCCCCTGCCCAGAAAACCACAGTGAAAAACTTCTCTAAAGAAAATTTCACATGCCTCAAAACCGAGGTGAAATCCTTCAAAGCCCCGGCCTGTGGAAAATACTGCCCAGACCATGAGAATCCTTTATAACGCATTCTATGAACACCTTCAGGAATGCATGGCTCATCTAATCCCAAATAAAACCAAGACCCAATCCTCCAAAGGCAGGCGTCCTGTCTGGTGGACCCCAGCCATAAACAAACTATACAATAGAAGGAGGAAGCTACTACATGATAGAGCAAAATCCCAAAAGGGAAGGCATCTCTGATCAGTATTAGCAAAAACTACGGGCACTCATAAAATCGTCTAAGGCCAGCTTCGAGAGAAAAATTGCACAGGACACTAAGGATAATCACAAGGCTTTCTTTAGTTATGTTAGGAACCTGGGTGGAATTCCCAGATATGCTCAGAATTAGTCCAAAATGACAAAAAATACACCGAGCCCACAGACATTGCCAACATCCTAGCTGACAGGTTCAGTGCAAACTTCTCCCCCTCTCCCACCAAAGGGCAAATATCTATCCCAACAGAGTGCTGCCCCTGACATCTCAGATGCTCAGGTAAGAGCCGCCCTCTCCAAAGCAAAAACACAGCATCAATGGGACCAGATGGTGTCCCGGGCTCGTCCTACATGAACTCAAGAAGAGCTAAACCCAAACATAAAACTACTGTTCAATCTTAGCCTTACTACAGGATATGTACCCAAAGAGTGGCGTACAGCAACAGTGGTCCCTCTCCACAAAGGTGGTGCCTCAACGGATCCTGGAAACTATCACCCCATAAGCCTGACTAGCTTGGTGTGCAAAGCTATGGAAAGGATCATCATGGACCTCATAAATAAAGATATTGGGGACCTACAGACACTGGATCCTACCCAGTTTGGCTTTGTTAAGGGCAGATCCTGCCTCGTAAACCTGGTTGATTTCTTTGAAACAGTCACCAAGGCCATTGACGAGGGGAAGGTGGTCCACACAGCCTACCTGGACCTCACAAAAGCCTTCGATACAATACCCCACTCGGGCATTATAGATAAGCTCACCAGCTTAAATATAAACCCCTATGTCACTAGATGGGTTGCAAACTGGCTCAAGGACAGAACCCACATGGTTAGAATTGCTGGAGCCATGTCAGACTCCAAACCAGTTACAAGTGGCATCCCACAAGGCTCAGTCCTGGGACCTCTCTTGTTCGGTATATATTTCTCGGTACAGGCCAACACAGAAGGACTGTGGCTGACCAAGTTCGCAGATGACTGCAAACTGGGTGCCATAATCAACTCTCCAGCCGACACAAGCATCCTCCAAAAGGGCCTCATAGAAACAGACAACTGGTGCCAGAGCCATGGCCTCAAGCTAAATGCCAAAAGTGTATAGTCATCCCCTTTGGCAAAAACAAAGTGCCCACAAATTACCACATAGGTGGTAATCCATTAAGTACAGAAGAAGTCATTAGGGACCTGGGGACCCAAGTTGATAGCAATCTCTCATTTGACAACCACGTGGCCAAAGTGGTTAGAAAAACATTTTATATAGCCCACCTAATCATGAAGGGATTCACATCTAGATCAGGGAGGTCATCGCCTCTTTACTCATCCCTCATCAGGCCCATAATTGAGTACAATGCCCCTTTTGGGATGTACCTTACCAGACACCTGCAGCAACTGGAAAGACCCCAAAAGTACCTCACCAAGAGGATCAAAGGGCTCAAACAGATGCCATATGCTGCCCGGTTAAAGAAACTCCAGCTCTACTCAGTGGCATACCGACTGCTCAGAGGCGATCTGTGCCTGACGTATAAAGCCATGTCCAACCAAGAATTAATGGACATGCTGCACCTCAGAAAATCCAAATCCCATCGAGCTACGCTCGAGACTTGAACCTCAGCACCGAAATAAATAGGACATGCTGGAGGGACAGATTCATAACCCAGAGGCTCCCTTCACTCTGGAATAAAATCCCAGTCCAGGTTAGGCAGAGTCCCACATTGACTCTCTTCAAGAGGAATCTTGATGAGTGGATGGGAGATCATAGGTTTACCCCGGCTATCATTTCTGTGTCACTGTTAGACAGAGGCACAGTATACTAACCTCAAAAAACACATAGCAAAATTAATTTAAAATGGGTGGCGAAAGCCAAACACACTCTGGCTAGGCTTATAAATGCTCTAGGGCAGATAGCCTAGTATGAACCTATGAACCTATGAACATAACCAAGGGTCATGCAAATGTAAATAAAACATCACTGCCAATGAAGATTAAAATTCCCTGTATTGGCAATAAGATTCAAATTCCCTACGATGAGATTAAAGTTTTGGGGATTTCACCTTTTTGAACCACCAATGTAGGGGGCTATGCAGCTCACAGACATATATATATATATATATATATATATATATATATATATATATATATATATATATTTATTTATTTATTTTATTTATTTTACATTTGTTGACCGGGCTAGTCCAACTGGATAATTTCCATTTTCAGTGGAGGCCCGGGGAGAAAAGCTCCAAGATTAAAACAAGGTTATACAAATTAAACATTTACAATAATTACCTGTGTTACAGACATTGAGCAACAATGCTTACATCTTAGTCTAGGTCAAGTAATAAAAAGACATAGTACTATCCACATATTGAGAGAGACAGTAATTCTTTACAGTACAATTATGTGAGGATGGGATATTACATATTTTAAACTGTATATACATAGTTGTAAAGGACATTTGTGTTTTTTTTTAGCAGTACAGTCATTGGGTCCTTTGATATCCCAGAGAAAGATTGCAATTTAGATTTCTGGGAATATGATAGTGGAAAGAAAAATTAGATTAGTCTGGATTTGTACAGGAACAGAGCCAAAAGTTGTTCAGATGTAAAAGAAGTTGTTTTTGAAACGATGAAAGGAGGCTAGAGAGGTGATGTGTGAGGAGGTTATTCCATATTTTGCCTACTGAGTTGGAGAAAAGGCAGTTACCTGCTGAATTTGTAATTCTAGTTGTGTTGACCTGTAGCTTTTCGGAGCACAGCTGTTTCAAGTTATTATAGGGGATCAGGAGGTTATTAAGAGCAGGTGTCTTTAATGGTTGATATAGAATGTTATGTGTTATTAAGAGTTGTTGATATATAAGCTTGTTAGGAAGTTCTAACCAGTGTAAGTGTTTTAAGTTAAGACAGTGGTGAGTTCTATACTGGGATGCTGTGGCAAAGCGAGCTATATTGTGGTAGGATGTAGTCAGTTTCCTTAGGTTGCTTTTAGAGATTAGTGTAAATAGAAGAAGCATACATTAGTATAGAGATAAGATGTGATTGTGCTAAGGTGGTCCGTGCTTCTGGTGTAAGGAAGGGTTTAATTCTGTACAGTGAACCATTTTTTTATTAACTGCTTTTATGGTGTTATTGATGTGGTAATCATAGTTAAGATTATTATCAATAGTAACACCTAGCAGTTTGGTAGTAGAATCAGGGGAGATGACGGAGTTGTCACTTGCAGTAACAGTGAAGTTAAGTTGAGAAGATTTGTGGGTAGGTGTGAATAGTAACAGTTTTGTTTTCTTGGGGTTCAGGAGAAGACATCTTTTTGAGAACCACTGTTCGACTATTGAAAAGGTAGATTGTGTCAGTGACTGGAGTTCGGATTGAGTGGGAGCTGTGCATATAATGGTAGAATCATCTGCATATTGTATGCAGGTTGTGTTTTGGATAGATGATTGGAGATCATTAATAAAAATGGAGAATAGGAGTGGGCCTAGGATAGATCCTTGAGGTACTCCTAAAGAGATAGGCAATAGAGTAGATAGAGAATTTTTCCAGAGTACTGCTTGTTGTCGGTTTTCAAGATAGGATGAGAACCAGGATAAGGAAGAGGAAACCAATTCAAGGGATTTTAATATGTGTAGAAGAAGTGTGTGGTTGACCATGTCGAAGGCTTTTGACAGGTCTAGGAAAAGAACAGAGGTTAGTTTGTTGTTGCGGTTAGAGTTGATGGTGTTGGTAAATGAAAGTAGTGCAGTGGTAGTACTATGTGAAGGTCTAAATCCATGCTGAGTGTTAGCTAGTAGGTTGTTATGAAGGAGATGGTTAAGTAGTTGTTTGTGTATACATTTTTCCATGATTTTGGCTAGAGGAGATAATAGTGCTATAGGGCGATAGTTAGAGAGGTCAGTGGATTTACCTCCTTTGTGTAAGGGTATAATGTGTGATATCTTCCAGATTGCTGGAAAAGTACTTTCATTTATAGATCGGTTTATTAGGATAGAAACAGGGTAGGCAATAGCTTTAGCAGCTACTTGAAGGAATTCAGCAGGGAGATTATCTGCTGAGGGGGTAGTTGGTTTAAGTTTTTGTAAGAGATTGTATGTAGGAGGTGGGTATGGGTTGAAATTGAAGGGGAAGAAGGGAGTTGTTGATGTTACTTAAGAGGAGTTGGGAAGCATCAGGAGATAAGTGGTTAGCTAGACTTTGTATGGAGGTAGTAAAGAAGGTATTGAAGTTATTGGCAATTAAAGAGGGATTATCAGGGTCTAAATTCTGTGGGTGTGGTGTAACTACTTTGCCTGGGGTGAGTAGATTATTGATGGTAGACCAGAACTTTTTTGGTTGTTTTTTGGTGGTTTGCTAAAGTTCAAAGTAGTAATTTTCTTATCTGAAAGGATGGCTTTTTGGTATTGTTTCTGAGCTCTCTAAAGGTTTGATGATCTGTTGGGTTTCTAGAGGAGCCATCTTTCCAAGCTTTATTTCTGAGTTTAATTTTTTTGTTTAGTATTAGAGGTTAGCCAAGGTGCTGTTTTGGTCTTTGTTCTAATGGTACGACTTGGGGCATGTTGATTTAAGATTGCAAGGAATGCTGAGTTGAAATGTTCAACAGCATTGTTCAGTGAGAGGTGTTTAAGAGGGTCCAGTTATATAGTGACAGTTCAGTTTGAAACTGTTCAGGATTAAATTGTTTTTTTGAATATAGTGTTCTGTAAGAGGTAGGTAAGTTTACATTAGTTTTAGATCTAATGACATAGGTGAGTGAGTGATCGCTGAGGTCATCTGGAAGGATGCCAGTTTGGTAGGTTTGTAGGGCGAGTTTGTAAGAATCCAGTCTAAGGTGGTTTCTTTTTACTCTTATTGTTTATTCTAGTGGGACTATCAATTAGTTGTTTGAAACCATAAAGGTTTATATGGGAAGTAGGGTTAACATTGTTACAAGATTTCCAATCAATGTTAAAGTCCCCAACGAACACTGTTTCTTGCGGGAACTTATTGCACAGTTGTTCAAGAAGTTGCTCCTAAAGTAGGATGTTATTTCCAGGCTAGATATGCACAGATTATATTTATAGCTTTAGTAGTGTTAATTTGAATTTTGGAGCAGATTATTTCAACATTATTGTTTTGAGTGAAGGTAAGGTCAAGAAGAGTAAGCTTCAGGTTTGTTTTATATAGAATAGCTACTCCACCTCCCTTCCTGGAGGTGATCTAGTCTAAAATGTTATATCCAGGTGGGGTAATTTCAATGTCTTTCATTGAAGGTTTTAGCCAAGTTTCTGATAAGCATAGTATATCAAATTTGTGAACTTCTAATAGGGCATGGAGTTGACTAATTTTGTTACAGATGCTACGTATGTTGAGATGGGCCAAAGTTAATAAGTTAGAGGGTGTAGTGGATGAAGGAGAGAAGGGTGTGATATGATTTGTGTGTGTATTGATAGTAGTAGCTTGAGGGCCTGGGTTGGGGTGTATATCACCATCTTGTAGTAGATGGAGTAGAGTGAGATAGTTTTCAAGTTTATGTTTTTGGAAGGTGTCAAGTGATTTCTTTATTTTTGTTCTTAGTAGTTTGCAGTGTAATAGTCTGTGGTATTTGGCAAGTAGGTAATTGGATTGTGAGGAGGTATGTAAGAAGGAAGGAGGTGTGGATGTTGTAGGTGTACTGGTATGTTTTGAGGGAAGTGAGAGAGAAAAAGAAATGGAGTGTTCATAGGAGGTTAGGAAGTAGGTGGCAATGAGAAGGAATAAAGTAAGAAGCAGATAGGTAATTTTAGTTGTGACTGGAGTATAGTTATAGTCATGATAGTATAGTTGTAGCTTTGAGTGTGGTTTACTGGTGTTTTCTAGGTGGAAGTATTGTGGGAGTGTAGGGTGAGTGGTAGGGGCAGTGGTTTGTTAAGTGTGTTAGTGAGAGAGGCGTTGGGCTGGTTAGAGTATATGAATAGGTGTGGCTAAGTGCAGGGTGGTACCCAATTAGTAAGGATGTGAGTATGATTGGGAGGATGAAGTAAGAGGTGTGTCTAGAGGGGAGATAAATGTAGGACCCCCGGAGGTGGGTGGGATTTGGGGGTAGGGTGGGGAGCGGAGTGAGCCCACAGGGCGAATGGAGCGGGAAGAGCCAAAGCAGAGAAGTTGAGAGGAAAACAATCAGGGAGGTGCTTATATTGAAGGTAAGTAGTCCAGGGGATGGAAGAATACTTGGTATAAGTACTGAGTGAGGTAAGGTTGAGTAAGATAGAGAAAGGAGAAGGGAAGAAGTTGCAGAAAAGGCTAATAGATAGTGGGAAACAATAGGAATTAATATGCTGGAAGAAACGTTTGGAGGGATAAGCAGTTCCAGTTGAAGGGAGCCACCTAGTGGACACAGCAGTTAATTGCTACCAGGATTACTAACTGAGTGTGCAAATGTGGTATGGAGCAGGTAGTTGGGGTTACTAATGGTTGCTGGTGGTCGAGGGAAGGGAGAAGCTATGGGTGGCTGCTGGCAGTTCTTACTTAGAGATAAGAAATACTTCAGGGTGCGAGAAGCATACAAATAGTGAATAAAAACCTGGAAGAGTTTGTAGGACGTACTTTCTTGTGTGTTTCAGGAGGAGGCTATCCAAGAATATATAGGGTAAACCCTAGGTAGGGTAGGTGACTGGAGTCTTTGGTAGGCTAAACAAACCCAGACCTACAGGTGGTCAATAGGCATCAGAGTTTCTTGCGTCTTTCAGGAGGAGGCTATCCAAGAATATATAGGGTAAATCCCTAGGTAGGGTAGGTGACTGGAGTCTTTGGTAGGCTAAACAAACCCAGACCTACAGGTGGTCAATAGGCATCAGAGTTTATTAGTCTTTCAGGAGGAGGCTATCCAAGAATATATAGGGTAAATCCCTAGGTAGGGTAGGTGACTGGAGTCTTTGGTAGGCTAAACAAACCCAGACCTACAGGTGGTCAATAGGCATCAGAGTTTCTTCGTCTTTCAGGAGGAGGCTATCCAAGAATATATAGGTAAATCCCTAGGTAGGGTAGGTGACTGGAGTCTTTGGTAGGCTAAACAAACCCAGACCTACAGGTGGTCAATAGGCATCAGAGTTTCTTGTGTCTTTCAGGAGGAGGCTATCCAAGAATATATAGGGTAAATCCTAGGTAGGGTAGGTGACTGGAGTCTTTGGTAGGCTAAACAAACCCAGACCTACAGGTGGTCAATAGGCATCAGAGTTTCTTGCGTGTTTCAGGACTAGGCTATCCAAGAATATATAGGGTAAATCCCTAGGTAGGGTAGGTGACTGGAGTCTTTGGTAGGCTAAACAAACCCAGACCTACAGGTGGTCAATAGGCATCAGAGTTTCTTGCGTCTTTCAGGAGGAGGCTATCCAAGAATATATAGGGTAAATCCCTAGGTAGGGTAGGTGACTGGAGTCTTTGGTAGGCTAAACAAACCCAGACCTACAGGTGGTCAATAGGCATCAGAGTTTCTTGCGTCTTTCAGGAGGAGGCTATCCAAGAATATATAGGGTAAATCCCTAGGTAGGGTAGGTGACTGGAGTCTTTGGTAGGCTAAACAAACCCAGACCTACAGGTGGTCAATAGGCATCAGAGTTTCTTGCGTCTTTCAGGAGGAGGCTATCCAAGAATATATAGGGTAAATCCCTAGGTAGGGTAGGTGACTGGAGTCTTTGGTAGGCTAAACAAACCCAGACCTACAGGTGGTCAATAGGCATCAGAGTTTCTTGTCTTTCAGGAGGAGGCTATCCAAGAATATATAGGGTAAATCCTAGGTAGGGTAGGTGACTGGAGTCTTTGGTAGGCTAAACAAACCCAGACCTACAGGTGGTCAATAGGCATCAGAGTTTCTTGCGTCTTTCAGGAGGAGGCTATGCAAGAATATATAGGCTAAATCCCTAGGTAGGGTAGGTGACTGGAGTCTTTGGTAGGCTAAACAAACCCAGACCTACAGGTGGTCAATAGGCATCAGAGTTTCTTGCGTCTTTAAGGAGGAGGCTATCCAAGAATATATAGGGTAAATCCCTAGGTAGGGTAGGTGACTGGAGTCTTTGGTAGGCTAAACAAACCCAGACCTACAGGTGGTCAATAGGCATCAGAGTTTCTTGCATCTTTCAGGAGGAGGCTATCGAAGAATATATAGGGTAAATCCCTAGGTAGGGTAGGTGACTGGAGTCTTTGGTAGGCTAAACAAACCCAGACCTACAGGTGGTCAATAGGCATCAGAGTTTCTTGCGTCTTTCAGGAGGAGGCTATCCAAGAATATATAGGGTAAATCCCTAGGTAGGGTAGGTGACTGGAGTCTTTGGTAGGCTAAATAAACCCAGACCTACAGGTGGTCAATAGGCATCAGAGTTTCTTGCATCTTTCAGGAGGAGGCTATCCAAGAATATATAGGGTAAATCCCTAGGTAGGGTAGGTGACTGGAGTCTTTGGTATGCTAAACAAACCCAGACCTACAGGTGGTCAATAGGCATCAGAGTTTCTTGCGTCTTTCAGGAGGAGGCTATCCAAGAATATATAGGGTAAATCCCTAGGTAGGGTAGGTGACTGGAGTCTTTGGTAGGCTAAACAAACCCAGACCTACAGGTGTTCAATAGGCATCAGAGTTTCTTGCTTTCAGGAGGAGGCTATCCAAGAATATATAGGGTAAATCCCTAGGTAGGGTAGGTGACTGGAGTCTTTGGTAGGCTAAACAAACCCAGACCTACAGGTGGTCAATAGGCATCAGAGTTTCTTGCGTCTTTCAGGAGGAGGCTATCCAAGAATATATAGGGTAAATCCCTAGGTAGGGTAGGTGACTGGAGGCTTTGGTAGGCTAAACAAACCCAGACCTACAGGTAGTCAATAGGCATCAGAGTTTCTTGTGTCTTTCAGGAGGAGGCTATCCAAGAATATATAGGGTAAATCCCTAGGTAGGGTAGGTGACTGGAGTCTTTGGTAGGCTAAACAAACCCAGACCTACAGGTGGTCAATAGGCATCAGAGACGTTAAGTCTCCAGAGGCAGGAACGCACAGCAGCCAATATATATATATATATATATATATATATAGTTCCCAACCACCCGCACCACCTTAGTAGTGGATACCAACCCTAACCCTAATGCTGCCCCTTCCCTCTGCCTTAGTTTTAAATCTAAACTTCATTAAAACCTTCCAGTAAGACTGCCACTGCACAAGACACACTCAGACACAGAAACATTCACAAACACAAACAAACAACAATATATCTGCCCCCTAACCCTGACTGACCCTAAACGTAAAATACACAAACTCACACACAAATATACAACACCTATCCTTCACTCATACCTGACCCTAAACCTAACTTACATACAGACATACAAACATTCAATGCTGTAAACCCACTTACCTGTCTCAACATTATACACCATAATTTCCACTGCTCATCTATCCATACCATCAAAATTAAACCACACTCCATGTATTTGTCAAAGAAATTACATTTGACAAAATGCAGGAGAAACACATGCGCACACACACACACACACACACACACACACACACACACACACACATACACACACACACACACACACACACACACAGATATATATACATATATATATATATATATATATATATATATATATATATATATATATATATATCTATATATATATATATATATATATATATATATATATATACATATATATATATATATATATATATATATATATATATATATATATATTATATATATATATCCAACAATGTACCCAACACTCTAGTCATAGGTGACTCTATAGTCAGGCACACTGATGTTTCACTCACCAGGCTAAACAAGGAGAAAGTTACTGTCAGCTGCCTGTCGCGTGCCAGGATCCACCACATAATGCATGCACTCAGGTCACTCCGCAACAAGTACAAATATGACTCTGTCATTGTCCATGTTGGTGAGAATGACCTGAGACATACCTCCTTGGACTACATGAAAAGGGACATGGAGGAGCTGTCTGATCTTGTAGCCCAGGCAGGTATGATCCTAGCCCTGAGTAGCATCCTGCCATCACCCAGAATGATACCACAGTACAAGGACAAAATGATTGACTTCAACAATTGGCTAAGCTTCTGGCATCATTCTAAGGGGATCCAGTATCTTTCTGCCTGGGATGACATGATTGACAAACCATGATGCTTTGCCAGAGATGGTCTGCACCTGTCACCCCTGGGATTCCGGATACTGGCTAAGGCTCTAGCCACCCCTATAATGCCTTTTTTAGGCAAGGTTCAAATGACAAATTCACCACCCTAACAGGTACAGGCAAAAAGAATCTGAGGGTATTGCTACTCAATGCTAGAAGTCTAAACCTCAAAATGCACTCACTCGAGGCACTCCTTAAAATAGAGAACATCGACATCTGTGCAGTGGCAGAGACCTGGTTCAAGGCTGCTGAGAGTACCCCTGCATTACCAGGCTATAAGTCATACCACACCTTTTGGCCACCTAACCTGGACCGAAACACTAAAGGCAGAGGCGTGTCCATATTCATTAAGGATATCCACACCTCCAGCCTAGTTGTTCAGCATAATGCATCCGAGATTATCCAAGTGAAACTAACTCTGGGGAAGGCCGCAATCCAAATTGTAGCTTGCTACAGATCCCCCACCATGCCCCAGGATTCCCACTCCTCATTTCTTAATACACTGGAAAATATTAGGGTACAACCTAACACCCTAATAATGGGTGATTTCAACTACCCTACCATTAACTGGGAAAACTACTCATGTGCCAACTCTTGTGCTCAGCGTTTTCTGGAATTCATAAATTCTAATGCCATGGATCAACTTATCCACACCCCCACCAGGGGCAGCATTATCCTAGGCCTGGTCATTACCAACATGGACAACCAGTGATCCATACCAGATGTCAATTCCTCGTTGGTCAGATCCGACCACAAGCTAATCACCCTAGACATCCACATCCCTCCCCCAACCCCTATTAGGGAAACCAAAGTAAAAAATTTCTCCAAAGCCAACTTTACGCTTCTTAAGACAGAAATGGCAAACTTTACGACACCCATGCTGACGGACAATAGAGGTATGACTGCTGAATGCTAAACAAATGCACTTTATAAGCACTTACATGAGTGCATGGATCGTGCAATCCCTAACAGAACCAAGATGCTATCCTCCAAAAAAGGAAGCCAATCTGGTGGCACCCTGCCATAAACAAACTCTACAACAGAAGAAAGAAACTGTTGCAAAAAAAAAGTAAAATCCCGTGATTGGAGAAACTCCCTGGTCAGCCTCAGTAAGAAGCTGAGATCCCTCATAAAATCCTCCAAAGCTAGTTATGAAAACAAAATCGCCACTGACTCTAAAGACAGCCACAATGCATTCTATAACTATGTCAAGAATCTCAATGGCAACACTCAGATCTGCTCTGAGTTACAGCACAATGGCACTAAATATACAGAACCAACCGATACCACCAATATCCTGGTAGATAGGTTCATTGCTAACTTTACCCCCTGTCATCCCCTAAAGGGCCCATCTCTATACC
Organism: Protopterus annectens; assembly: GCF_019279795.1. Lineage (NCBI taxonomy): Eukaryota > Metazoa > Chordata > Ceratodontiformes > Protopteridae > Protopterus > Protopterus annectens. The sequence goes on along the minus strand of NC_056741.1, from coordinate 112,668,304 downwards.
AGAAGAATGAAAAGTTCCTGTAATCACGGCTGCACAGGTAAAAAACACACTATCCAAAGCCAAGAACATAGCATCCATGGGACCTGACAACATCCCAGGCTGTGTTCTACATGAACTACAGAAAGAACTGGCACCCCACCTAAGTATCATGTTCAATCATAGCCTCACCTTAGGCTATGTGCCCACTGAATGGTGCACAGTGACAGTTATCTCACTACACAAAGGGGGAGCCATCACAGACCCCAGAAACTACTGCCCCATTAGCCTAACGAGCCTGGTCTGCAAGGCTATGGAATGTATCATCATGGAACTTATAAACAATGACATTGGTAATCTCCAAACTCAGCACCCCACCCAGTTCAGGTTTGTAAAAGGCAGATCATGTCTCCTAAACCTGATAGACTTCTTTGAAGCAGTCACCAAAGCCATAGATGAGGGTAAGGTGGTTCACACAGCCTATCTAGATCTCGCCAAGGCTTTCAACACTATCCCCCACTCTGGAATTATAGATAAATTCACTAAACTAGGTTTAAATCCCTATATCACAAGATGGGTTGCCAACTGGCTCACTGACAGAACCCATACTGTGAAAGTAGCAGACTCCAAATCCAACTTCAGACCAGTGACAAGTAGAGTACCACAGGGTTAAGTCCTGGGTCCTCTCTTGTTTGGTATCTACTTCTCTGAAGTACAGGCTAACGCAGAAGGTCTTTGGCTAATGAAGTTCGCAGATGACTGCAAACTACGAGCCATAATCAAAACTCCAAAAGATGTGGACATCCTAAAAAAGGGCCTTGCTGAGACAGATGTCTGGTGTCAAAGCCATGGCCTCAAGCTCAATGCCAAAAAGTGCATTGTCATCCCTTTTGATAAAAACTCAGTACCCATGAACTACCACATAAGCGGTAGTCTACTTAACACCGAAAGTGTGGTGAGACCTTGGGACACAGGTGGACAGTAGTCTCTCCTTTGATAATCACATCACCACAGTAGTCAGGAAATCCTTCTATGTGGCACACCTCATCACAAATGGTTGCTCATCCAGGAAAAAAGAGGTCATTGTTGCCCTCTTCTTGTCACTCATTAGACCCATTATAGAGTACAATGCCCCTTTTGGTATGTACCTCACAAGTCATCTACAACAACTGGAAAGGCCACAGAAATATCTCACAAAGAGGATTACCAGCCTCAAACAGATGCCCTATGCAGACCATCTCAAAAAACTGCAGCTTTACTCCATTGCATATCACCTACTCAGAGGCGATCTCTGCCTAACACACAAAGCTATGTCAAACCCAGAGCTTTTAGACATGCTCCACTTAAAGAAATCCCAATCCCTATAAGCTACATACTCTAGGGACCTAAAGCTTGTCACCACAATAAACAGAACATGCTGGAGGGATTGATTCCTGTCCCAGAGACTTCCCATACTCTGGAACAAACTACCTATCTATATCAAACAAAGCTCCTCATTAGCACTCTTCAAGAAAAATTTTGATGATTGGATGGGAGATAGGAAATTCACCCCGGGGATCACTTCTGTGGCTCTGCTCGACAGTGACACAGGAAAATAATTTTCTTGGGTGGCGAAAGCCAGGGTACCTTTGGTTAGGCTTATATAGGCCCTAGGGCCAATAGCCTAGTACTTACCTATGAACCTATATATAAGTCCACCCCCCTATTTTATTATTCTCACTCCAAGATTGCACTACAGTGGGGAAAAGGGAATTTTCCCTTATCCGCACTGTAGTCCGATGTACGAAACAGGCACACATACACGGAAGCACTTGTTGATGTTAAGCACGTTCGATGTTTTGTGATTCGGACATATGCTAGTCAAGCATGTGTCCAGATCCCATATATATATATATATATGTATATATATATATATATATATATATATATATATATATATATATATATATATATATACATATATTTTTTTTTTTTTTTTTTTCATAGTATAGAAAACAGAAAAATATATATATATAGTCTTCTTATGGCTTCATACATTATTAGATATTGTAGATATTTAGATAGATAGATAGATAGATAGATAGATAGATAGATAGATAAATAGATAGACAGATTTTTTTTTTGTTTTTGTTTATGTTTTGTATATGAGTATCTTTATGTGGATCTCCTATTGTTTTCTTTAGAATGGAAAGGGGAAGATGGGAAAGACAGAAATTGTGAAGATATAACAAAAAGGGAAACTCAGAAGGAAAACATCAGGAAAGCTGTGCTGGTGGAGGTGGGAGAAGAGGGCTGGTATGTTTTTGTGTGGGATAGACCCCCATATTTTCATTTTTTTTAATATAAGAGAGTAGTTTGGGTGGGAAGTAGGCAAGATGGTATAGGAGAGATGATTAGGAAAGGAGGTGGTGAAGAGGAGATGAGATCAGGAGGAGTCCCCAGTCCACAGGGCCTCAAATGTTTCCACTGCCTGATGCCATTGCAGTGGAGGACCCCAATGTTAATAGGATATAGGCCTTTGGTGGCACATTTGTCATTAAGGACTAGGGCAGCGTCTCTTTAACCTGATAAAGAGCATCTTGGACTGGCTGAAGGTGTCTGTCCACTACCTGCTCTACCACATCCTCAACCAATCCCTGAAGCCCATGGTCAGTGAGGCTTGCCAGGCTGCCTCATGCTGGGGTGTTTACAGGACTGATATTACTGCCCCAAACCTATAAGGATGTGACTGGATGAGCAGACGATGAACGCTCCCTGAATTGGAAGGAATGTGGTTCTCTGCTCTTCAGGATTCTGGAAGAATGGAAAAATGAACTGGAAAAGACAAAGTAGTGCATAATTAAAATAAGAAAAAGAGAGAGGGTAAGAAACAAATGAGAAATGGAGACAATAAATGGACTCATAATGTAATACATCAGAGCAATTTTTATTTGCGTTTATTTTTCCTTTTTATTAAAACTATATTCAAATAAAGGAAAATTTTGAGAAATGTGTCTAGAAACACTTGAGCAATTAGTACATATGAAGTGCTGATGATTTTCACATCTGTAGTCTACTGACACTAATGACATATGCAGGTGTAACATAAGAAATGATAATACAATTGACATTTCTGACTGATATGGGCTGTGCTGAGCTTGAGTACAGGAAGCACTCTACTCTTGTAATCTTTGTGTATGAATTACTTCTCTATGAATAATTACTAAATAAATATGAAATACAAGAAACTTCATTTATTTCTTAACATTTCTTTTATAAATGTAAATAATTATTTATTTATTTTTGCATAATCATGAGTACCCTCAGTTAGTCATACAAGTCTTGTCTTATCTTGATTGAAATTTATTTTCTGTGCAGCTGCATATAGAACATATGGAGGATGGTTGGCTATTTCAGATGAGTGTTTTACAATATTTTACAATATTTCTGTCAAGATTACATTTGCTATTCAGAAAGTAACAAGTTATTTTTGCACTTGCTTAAGATGTAGCCTTACTTCTGTACACACATATTGATTTTTGCTGTATGCTTCAATATATTTAGCAGGAAAACAGCAAAGCATGGAATTTCATACTTTAATTGCAAGTAAACTATCTGTGCTAATCTGCATTTCCTCTTAAGCAAGTTGAACTACAAGGGCTTCACTTCCTTCCACTTGTTACATTTGCATGTCTCTGTACATCTTGTATATTCGGGGATGGGTATTTTTTGCAAGCTTTTTTTTACAATTCCTTTGTATTTCTGTTTTACACTGCACTTTGCATACCTTACTTGCCTTTTTTATATTTTGTACCAAATGTTGTACCTTTGCAAGCCTTTGCAAACAAACATCTAACCCAACCTCCCAATACAACCAATATAGATTTGTCTGAATGACTCCATCCAAGTTCTCACCCAACCCTATTAAACAGAACTGCCATTCTCTCTTGGTCTTCTTTCTAAAAATCACTTCCCATTCTCTCATGCTATCCTCACATTTATTTATTCTAGTAAAGTCCCAAAACACATGAAACTGCTAGCATTTCACTGCACCCCTAATATCTCCCTTCAGCTTAACCTTTACCAAGCACATCACTTAGATAAGCCAGCATTTTAAAGCATTTATGAACCAGCCTCATGTGGTGGTCCCACAACCCTAGAAAGTCTTTTAATTGGTGCTTAGCTGTAAACAATCCCTCCAATCCTCTCTGGACATATTGGCACCTTCCTTATCCTTCCATTTCACCCTTAAAGCCCCCACAGCTGAACCATGAAACTTTAAACAAATATTAATACAACACACTACAAGTCACTTTACCTGTAAGAGGGCCTTCATCAGTGCAGGTGAGAATGTTGCTGTACATACCACCACCCCTGACAATATGCAACCAGTCCTCCTTAATTAATCATCACCTGACCACCTGCTTTAGCTGTTCATACTGCATCCAAGCCTTCTCTGGAATCATAAATCTCTCCTTAAAACATGCTCACTTTACAAATGCATTACATCCCTAACCAAAAGAACATTGTACCAAAGTATTATTATCCCAAATTCCCATTTTTAAAAACCAAAAACCATATCCCTTGATCCCTTCATCATCTGAAAAAACTTGTTCAAAATCTCATTATCCTGTAAGTCTCCACCTTTCAAATTAAACTCTAAATCTTGCATTGTAAGATCTCAAGAGAAGACCTATAGTCATTGCAACTGCCAGGTTATATAAGCTCAAGTCCAGTGTCCCCACAACTTCCACATCTATGAGGCCACCTCAACCTATAAATCACAATCCTATTCAATCTAGAATTTCAAACAAATTTGTCACAAATACCTTGAAGTTTCTTCAACCAGTAGACTTCCCAAAACAAGGTAAGTGTTAACTAACAAAACTCTGGGCAAAATCATTTGTATTACATTAAACCTCCCTACCAATATGTAGACCTTAGATAACCAGTGCCTTAACAATGAAGGTACTTTGTTATATAACTCCTCATAGTTCTGTTGAATTAGCTCCTCATAGTTCTCTTGAATTAATAAACAAATACATTCTGCTACACAAAAACCCAAATATTTAACCTGGAGTCTTCTGATTATCACACGCTCATTAATGATGTTTCTGCATATACCTAATCTAATTTGATATATTTTGTTACAATTACATTTTAAATCTAAAAACTATTTAAAAAAATCAAATATCCTAGCCACCTCTGACAAAGGAAGATCCAATTTTTCAGTAGCTATCATACAGCCATTTGCAAACAGCCAGAAAAAAATTCCACTCAGCTCATATACAATAGATAACAGTATGTTTCCACTGTAACAAAGTTTCCATAGTAAAAATAAAAAAAAAGAAAAAAGATGAAGCAAAGTGCCTCCCTTGCTTGTTCCCTGAATAATACTCAATTTATGAGTAAGTTTATCATTAATCACCATTTGTGCTTAGACACTGCAATGTAACACCTTCAACAAATTAATAAAATTATGGCTTAATCCCACTTCATTGAGCACTTTAAACAAAAATGACCATTCCAGGGGAAACAAAAGCTTTTTTATGTCAAACAATGCCACTGCCTTGTCCCACTTTTTATCATCAGCCTCTGTCACTAACCTCCTCAGCAGCCACCAATTGCATTCTGCTGACCGCCATTTAATGAACCCCTCTGGCTCTGGGAAGAAAAATGTGACAAATATAGCTACAACCATTTACCAAGATAGTAGTTTGGATCTTTGCATTTACATTAATCAATGAGACAGACCTGTAATTACCTGGCACCCCCTTATCTAAACCCTGCCTTGGCAATAATACCAAGACAGCTTTGGGAAATGATTCAAGAATTAAGCACAGTAATTATATATCACAACTAACCAAGGAGTCACTATATTATGAAACAACTCATAGAAATTAGTGGTAAACGTGAGACATCCTGGATCAGCTTTCCTTGATTTAAGTTCAAAGTACTTCTATCACCTCTTAAGCTGTGATTTCGCTATCTATACAAAAGGTTGTAGGCCATGACAACTGCAACATCTCCAGTATAATTTATCTGAGTCTGATAAATGAATAGGGGTGGCCTCTCCCCTACCACTGTACAACTCTTGATAAAATGTCTAAAACATTTTTAAAATTTCAAACAAATCCATCACTAGCTTTCCATCTGTCCCAGGGGCCTCTCATAACTGAGGCCACACTATTTCTGTTTTACCCAGGCAATTAACCACTTACTCAACTTTTTACATCCAGATCAATAAAAATCCTGAAGAGCAATCATTTTTTCAGCTTCTGTCATATCCAGCTGTTGAATATTAACTTTAAATTTCAAGATTTAGGTCTTCCATTTCTCAACCAAATCCCTGCCCTCCCCCTACTCACTCTCAAACTTCCTTCCCAGTAATTTTAACTCATTCTCCCATATTTTAACTGGTCCTTCTAAACCCATAAAATGCCCTTTAAATGTATACTTCACTAAATCAGTCACCATCACTAACATTGAAGAATAGGCCAGCCACAAAATCAGTGATCACTGCTGCAACTCTATCTTCACCTGTTTTAAACCACATCAGTAAAGAAAAACTTCTTTAGAAAAATCCTGAAATGCATATACTCTTTAATTAGACCATTTACTTTTGTGTCATGGATTAGATATATATTGTTTAAAAGTCATTCTTTGGCCACATAGGAATGACATTTCAGAAGCAGTTGTAGACGGGAGTGATTACCAAACCTACTACTTATGCTATGCATATGATCAATCACCCAGTCCATATCTGTTGGAGCACTGAGTGCAGGTAGGAGTTTATTGTACAAAAATGGAATTATGTCAGAGTCAGATATTGCTTCAGGCACTCTTGTAAGTCAATAATTTCCCTGAAGATGCCTGTTCTTCAAATCTGAAACTTTATGTTGTAGTGCTTCCACCTGGCTTTCTAACTAAAGATTTTTTCTTGATGTATATACAATAGCACAGACTTCTCTTGCAAAGTCTTTTGTGTTGATAGCAAGTCCAATTGCAAGTGGAAAACAGATTCTTGCTGTGTATGCATCCAACCTTTCAGCTGTTTAGTTTCCAATGAAACAGCCTGCAACACGTCCAAAATCTGGGTCAACATATTTTGCTCTGAACTGTTTTTGGCCATATTCTCCACAGTAACTTCATTTGCCAGCATTAATACAGATTAATCTAATAGCCATATTTCTCACAACAAAAACAAAAATAAAAATAAAAAAATGTATCAGAAGTAAGGAAGTTTTGACATCCTTTCAGTGCAATTTGTATGCAACCAACATTTTTTACTTTTACATGATACAGGCACTAAAAATAATTCATGGCAAGGTGTGCTTTCATAATTGGTAGCTTAGTAAATGTAAGCATATAAGGGAATTAATAAAAATGCATACATAATTAATGAAAAAGTTCATTGCTTGTTTTGTTCTGTGCTGCTCATTCACTTACTACTTTAACCCCCACCCCACAACCCAACCTGCTTTCTGACTAGGGTGAGGTGACTAACTGAAGTTAGCCATCTTCTATATGCAGTTAATATTTTGGAAGAAATTAATGGAGGGAATTGAGGAAAACCTACATGATTTTTTATTTTGTGTACGCATCACCCAGCGATGTGCACATGAGCACAAACATTTTAAGATTCAGTAAGCATCGCTTAGTAGTGCGCAATTACTCACAAAGAAGGAAACATCTGTGGAATGCAAATGTCCTCATAAGCAGGTGAGTCTTATGCAAATGAGCCAGGTAGAGTGATCCAATAAGCAGAAAGGCCTGACTCTTTGTCAATGTCCGTAGTGTGCACGGAATTTTTCTGCACACAGGAGTCTACATAGATAGAAGGGGATGTAAATGTACAGAAATATGGACATAATTCCCCTGAAAATATTAGATCAGATGCATATATGTGCAAATTTATTTATTTATTTATTTATTCATTCATTTATTTGACATTTGTTAACCGAGGTAATCCATCTGAGCGTACGCTCTTTTTCAGTGGAGGCCTGGGGAGAAAAGCTCTACATTCTAAAGTATGCAATTAAAAATTCAACACTTCATGTTAAGCAAGTAGTACATTCTCAATGTAGGTTATGCACATGAAAAGAAGATAACATACAAGTAATAGATTCTCAGTACAGGTTGCATCAGTGAAGAGAGGATAACAAACAAGTAGTATATTCCCCTTACTGGTTATACAAGCAAACATACAATAAATACAAAAAGTGTATTTAAGATTAGGTTTATGTAGATGACCATCACTGTACTAGTCATGGAAATTCAGCAAATGAAGCATTTTGAACAGGTGGAGAGTAGAGAGGAGATGGGAGAGAACAGAGTGGCAAGAATGCAGAAGAACTGTGCATATAGGTCTGGAAATGTAGTAATGATAGTAAGTTTGGTAAGTTACTGAGGGAGTGAAACAAGAGGATGCGGGTGGAATGAAGAAAGGTGGTAATAACAGAATAATAAGGGGCTAAAATATGGAGGGGTGTGGAGAGCAGTGGGTGAATGTCATCTGCATTCATCAGTGTTTCCCTCCTTATAGAGATAGAGTTAATTTCCGAATCTTAGCAACAGGCCTCACAAATAAAATGAATTGGCTAAAACAGGTAGCAGAGTATAGAGATTGTTGTGCAATCAGGAAAATAATGATTCTGAAGCAGCCATCTCAGAGAAAAAGCATACAAATTAGATGTAAATATTTGGACTTTTTATTTTAAAGCTGTCAGGGAGGTGAGTTAATGGATGTGGACTGAAAAACAATTTACAGCAGAAAATAGATGTGAAAAACTGCTTAAGTTTTACATTGAATAATTTTGTCTTTAAAATGATTAGAAAAAACTAAATGAAAACTCCAGCCAAGCTAGAACTTTCAATGAGTGACCTACCAAACCTCCTGTAACAGAGGCACATGGGATATATGCAAATGATCCTTACGAACATCAGGTGTTACCTGATGTTTGTAAGGCCTAATATATATCCCATGTGCCTCTGTTACAGGAGGTTTGGGAGGTCACTTAAGTTCTAGCTTGGCTGGAGTTTTCATTTAGTTTTTTCTGATTGGTTTTTCAGTGTGACCATCTAACTCTTTCCCCGGGATTTATGAACCTTGCGCCAGGCGCCAGCATAGCGTCAGCGTTATAACGCCAAATATGGCTGCTGAGCGATTCAGGTATGAATGAATTCCACGTGCACTACCGCGCGCGGACCGCTCCCGCGAGGTATGCAAATCACACTGTGTGCGGTATTGCACCATGCAAATGAGGGCAAATAGCGATCCACGGCGGCGAGGC
>NC_056741.1:112636759-112658556 GCF_019279795.1 Protopterus annectens | reverse complement strand
TGACATGTCTTATTTTTGTTTTGCATATTCTGAGCTTATGAGCTTCTTCACATGCTGCTAACTGTGGTTAAGCAAAGGGCACACCCACGCAAACGAGCGCACTTGAGGGCAAACGTTGTTTATGATTAAAAAAAATATTAAGAGCTCAGTTTTATGCTTATATGTTTATTGTCTGTGGGGACATGTTTTCTATTGTGTTTGTTGACATTTACTTAGGCAAGCCCGTGGGTGTGTACATTTGGATGGGCTGCTCCTTTGTGGGCGTGTCCCTTTACATGCCTCACAGTTTTGACACGCCCCCTTCTTCCTCACACGCTGACATTACTCATTTACACTGCAGCCTCCGTGTAAGCCTTACACGGAGGCTTCGTGAATCCCCCCCCCCTTAGTCTAGGCTTATTAGGAAACCATAAAAAATGAGCATCATGGAATTAAATTTGTATACATTTTTGGTGGTGGTAATGATAATGGTTGTATGATATATAATATTTTTTGGAAAATTAATCATTTTAATTATGGAAAGTCTCACTTCCATAGTGAAGATATATTTGTCCCAATTATTGACTAGGTCATTTATTAAAGGTAAACTATTATACTTTAGAGTTATTATATCATTAATATTGTCAGTAATAATTATCCCTAAATTATTTTTTTTTCTTGAACTATATAGTTAGTAAAATATTTATCAATATGCTTAATGTTAAAAACTATGAGTACATTTTTTGTTTTGCCATCATTGAAACTAAGGACAGATTACTTTTGAAAGATTTTCCTTAACTTAAGGACAGCTGGAAGTGAGCAATTGCATTCATTTAATAGAATATCATCTGCAAGCAGCTGAATCTTAAACAATGAATTTTTCCTTACTTGAATACATTTTATGTTTGAATTTCACCTTATAAAATTAGCAAATGGCTCTATGACTAAACTAGATAGTAAAGGTGTGAGAGGATATCATTGTTTGGTCCCTTTGGAAATCTTAATTGACTCTGAAGTATGAGTAATTATTTTAATATACAAGTGAGAGTTTTCATAAAAAATATTAATAAGATGTATAATGTTGCTTGAGAAATTACTTTCTTTTAGTAGTAAAAACAGATAATTCTAGCTTACAGAGTCAAAATCACTGTCGGTATCTAAACTTATCGATGTTAGTTTGTCTTTTGTTTTGGTTGCATAATCAGTTAATGTCAGTATTCTTTTAATGTTATAATATGAATTCCTGTTTAATATGAATCCAATTTGATCACTAATGACCATAGATGGTGGAAACTGTATTATTCTATTAGCATGAACAAACACAAATAATGTATAGATCTCTATTTAGTAAAGATATTGGTAGGTAAGAGGAACATTTACTAGCATCTTTACCTGTTTTTAGAATTGGTGAGACTAGACTATATTTCCAGAAATGGAGAACATTTCCTAAATCTTTAACAATTGAAAGTATTTTAATTAAGATGGAAAAGGCTTCCTTTGGCACTAATTTTTTGAGTTCAAGTATAATATCCCCCTGGATTCTCAAAAGCTTGCATGGAGTGCAAGATCGGTGCAGGAGATCAACCAGGCAATATGTCTGCCGTGCAATCCAGGAACAGCCCACTGGGGCATGCACGAGTGTTCCTGCACTAATCTTGCACAGACTAAGCCCTAGTATGCAAATCACCCCATTTGCAGGTAAAATCCATCCAAATGAGGGGATTTTGCAATCCAGGAAGCTCGCAACAGTTCGTGCAAGACTAGTGCTATCTGCAGAAATGTAATTGGTTAGTAACCAAGTACATTTCTGCAAAATCCAAAATGGAGCTATGACAGCTCCAAATAAAGGCTGCATATCATGTAGTAAGCATGCCAATTGGCAAGTAAAAAGCCATTGGCATTGAAAACAATTAAAAAAAACATCAACTTTTTTTTTTTATAGCCAATCTCGGCTGTTTAAGTGTAGGGCAGCAGCGTGCAAATGGGATCAGGGGGAAGTAATAAAATAAACTAAAATAAGCATTCTATCTAAAATCAGTATTCTGTCATACAAGTCAATGGCAGGCAGAAGACAACCTGGTCAGTGAGTAGTGCTTGCTAAGTGGGGGGGGGGGGCTCAGTGTGAGACATGTAACTATGCATTAGCAAGCAATCCTATGCAAATGAGGGGAAGGATAGTGAATACCAATTTTCCCCAGCATGTGAGTCAGGTCCCAACAGTGTTAGAGTAGGAATAGCTTGGTGCAAGCCTAGAAGGTAGGTGACATCATGGGGGGTGTCAGGCATTCTGTAAGTGGATTGGAGCCCTGTGGCTCAGATTTACTCCTAGTTTAGCACAGCTAAGCTAGGGGGTGTTTCTTAACCTGCATAGCAGTCTTTACAAAGCCTAAGCAGGTATATGCGCCACGCACCAAGTTTTACAGTAGGAAAAAAAAGTTAAACAGGAAATAGCAGCAGTGTGCACATTTGAGCACTGTGTTTGTGCAGCGCACAAACGGGCTTAAAGAGGAAGGCAATGGGAAGGGAAAACAGCAGTAGGAAGGTAATCAAGGAGTACTAGCTTAGATGGCAGGTGAAATGTATCAGAATCAGCCAATTACACAGGCAGTAGACCAGCCCAGCCCAAAACACTATGATAAACTATACAAACTCATACCCCTCTGTTTTTTCCCACACTTTACACCACCAGCGTATACAAGCGGGGAAATTTTAACAAACAAATCTACAAAATGAGAAGGGCTGCAGCAGACAACATAGAACGTGTGCAAGAGGCTGAGGGTGGTGAGGATGTGAATGCTGCCAATCAACCCACAGTGAGGAGATGGAGAAGAATGTACAGACCCAGGGTAACCTATCAGGGGCTACATGTGCTGGAGATAGTGGAGCGCTATAGAGTGGACACAGACCTCCTACAGCAAATTGTTGATCTGTGCCGGCCACACCTGACACACTAAACTGACCGAACGGAACCCATCCCACAGGATACCAAGGTATGTGTAGGCCCAGGAATACTAGCCACAGATACCTCCCAAAGCTCAACTGGGGATATCATGGGGATCTCACAGGCATCAGCATCCAGAGTATTCCACCAGTTCCTGGATGCCATGTCAGCACATGCCAGTGAGCACGTATATGCCCTCAACACCCGTGAGGTGTTGACCAGCAATACGTGCCTCTTCCACCAAATAGCAGAATACCCTGAGGTAATGGGTGCAATAGACTGCACGCACATATGCATCAAAGCACCACCTGGTGATCAAGGTAGGGCCTACATCAACCACAGGGGAATACCCTCCATCAACTGCCAGATTGTCTGTGATGCCCATGGCATTATAATGAATGTGTGTGTTGGCTACCCTAGAAGCTCTGATGATTCCCACATATGGCATCTGATGCAGCTGTACCAGAGATTTGCCAATGGTGACATCCCCTACAGTCACCTAGTGAAGGATGCTGGTTACACACTGGAGCGGTGGCTGATGACACCCATCAGAAATGCACATACAACTGAACAAGAATGCCATAATTAGGCACACGCACAGTCCAGACTTATAATAGAGCATGTGTTTGGGATGCTCAGGTCACGGTTCCAGTGTCTGGACACATCCAGTGGAGCCTTGTAGTACTCACCAGTTACATGTACCCAAATTGTAATGGTATGTACCATGCTACACAATATGATCCTGTGGAAACAGCTGCAGCAGGAACAGCATGGGGCAGGGCCACACAGCCTACCACCAATGCCAAGGCCTGCACAGGCACATAGTGACCCAGAAGAGGAACAACCGAGCCTGCCCCAGTAGGCAGAAGGAGGTGTGCCAGTTATGCTGAGGCTGCGGCAAAGAGACAACACATAGCACATACGCTGACACAGTAGGGACTCAGGGAATGACACCTCTCTCTGACTAGCGCATACAGTAAAAGGGATGCCAAACATGACACTACCTGTGCTCAACCATGTATAGGGAGTGTACCACATGCATCCGACATAGGCAGCCCTACAGCACCATCTGCAAGTCTGGCACAACCTCAAGGTATGTCAATCAATTTACCAATTGCCAAATGGAGGAGAATGTGTTGTTACTTGTATCTATGGTATGGATGTGATCATGCAAAGGAATTGGGTGGCTGAATGTTATGGCAGCAGACAGTAGACACCCATAGTGGTGCCATGACATCTGTAACACATACTAGAGTCACCACAGTAACCAGTACTACACACGGTAACAAAATACACTGCAGGAAATGTGCTGAACAACGTGTGTCCATATGACTCACACATCCCTGTCACAGCAGTTCACATACCCAACAACAGTCCCAGCCAGCAGGACAGGTGTAAACAAACACAAACAGAGCCTATGCTATGGCCCCTGAATGATGGCTGTGGTTAACACCCCCCAGGCCTACACAGACAGACTACAGCAGGTCAGGCAGTGGGATGTTAGTTCTGAAGGGTAGGAAGTCAGACACTAATATGTAGGGCAAAAAAAGCTACGATCTGTAGTACACTGGTATGCCTCTAGTCAGCATGATAGATAAGAATACAGAATGAAATGGAGTACCTGACATACCAGTACAGTCATAGCAAATGTGTACAAGTGTCAGGTTTGCCTTCCCCATCCAACATAGTAACATAATAACAGTCAGGTGTACCCCCAACAATACTGTATAGAAGTGTAGTTATAGTCAGGTATCCCCCCATCCTACGTAGAGATGTAGTAACAGGCAGGTGTGTCCCCCACTCCTGTGTAGAAATGTAGAAACAGTCAGGTGTGCCTCTCCCCTGCTATGCCGAAATGTAGCAACAGTCAAAGCCAAATGATTGATAGATATCCTGCAGAGACAGCATGCTACCTGTCGGTGTACAACACAAAGGTCAGCACTGAAGCACAAACTACCTGGACTCGATCCACACATTCAATACAGATGGCCATACTGGGCATTATCACACACTTAGAGAAATGAAGGCAATGTTAGTCAACAACATACTGAAAGGTCATACAGGGCATGCTCACACACTTGAACACATGAAGGCCATGCCTGCAACCACCAGTGGACCAGATATTTCTGGAAGTTGCAGTTGTTAATGCAGGCACTCATCAGTATGCAACACTCATGCCTTGCACTCACAGTGGATAGGAATACAGACATATATGTCAGGACAACACACTATAATAAGCCAAAGGTAGACGTACATAGATGTGTGGAAGAGGGTGACTGGGACAAGGAGCCATCCAGGCCTGTCCCACCCAGCACACAGCAAAAGGGCCCCAAACACATAAGGTGCAGATGTCACTCACTGCAGATACTAGCCACCAGTATCTATCAGCATTACAGACTATGTGGTGCATGTGTCAGCTGTGCAACATGACTATACAAGGAAGTAGTCACCTAGCAGCTGTATACATGTAGCTGTGAAATATGACCCTGTGTGTGCCCGCATGTGGCTTGTCAACCCCTAAATGAATGGGTTACAGCCCAGGCACACACACTGCCCTTCCCATAGCCCTACTATGACAAGCCTGCTGAGATCATCCAATGTGAAATATACTTTTGGGAAAATTGTAGCCCAATAATATCTGTGGTGCGTCCCATAACTGCATACTGTTGTAGTGTGAGAAACTAGTTAGGTAGAAGTTCTAACCCCAGACTTAGCAATTGTGTGAGTGTATGTGTGTGTGTGTGTGTGTGTGTGTGTGTGTATGTGTGTGTGTTTGTGTGCCTGTCTGACTGTGTAGAGAGCAATGCTTTTTAGGGTACTCACACTCCCTACAATTCATATAATTAACTTTTGGCAAGGCTGCTGATGTCACTCACCTAGAAATACACCTCTGGAAAAGTTGTAGCCCAGTAACCTCTGTAACACATCCTGCAACTACGTACTGCTGTAGTATGATAAAGTAGTTAGCTAGGTGTTCTAATTCCAGACATGGCAAGTGTGTGTCTGTCTGTGTAGAGAGCAATGCTTTTTAGGGTGCTCATACTCCTTACAATTCATATACTCAACATTGGCAAGGCTGCTGATGTCAGGCACCTAGAAATACAACTCTGGGAAGGTTACAGCACAGTAATCTCTGTAGCATGACCTGTAACTGCATACTGTTGTAGTGTGATAAAATAGTTAAGTAGATGTTCTAATCCCAGACAAGGCAAGTTTGTGTGTGTGTCTGACTGACTCTGCCTTTGTAGAGAGCAATGCTTTTTAGGGTAATCACACTCCTTACAATTCATATACTCAACTTTGGCAAGGCTACTGATGTCACCCACCTAGAAATGCACCTCTGGGAAGGTTGCAGCCCAGTAATCTCTGTAGTGCATGCCATAACTGCATACTGCTGTAGTGTGATTTAGCACTGTGGTAGGATTCCATTCCCACCCATGGCAGTTCTTAATGTTTTGTGTGTGTTTCAATGTCTATGTATGGAGCAATGCATTATAGGTTAGTCACACTTCAATTGTCCTACTTTGGCAATCCTGCTGATGTCATTCATTGTGAAATACACCTTTGGGGAAGGAGTTGTCTAGAAATTCCCATGGTGCATTCTATAACAGTTCCATGCTGTAGTGTAATATAGACTTCTGTAAGGGTTCTATACCCACACACGTCAGTTTTGGATGGTTTGTGTGTGTGTGTCACTGTCTGTGTAGGGAGCAATGCATTTTAGGCTAGTCACACTGACTACAATTCAGTTGTCCTACTTTGGCAATCCTGCTGATGTCATTCATTGTGAAATACACCTTTGGGGAAGGAGTTGTCTAGAAATTCCCATGGTGCATTCTATAACAGTTCCATGCTGTAGTGTAATATAGACTTCTGTAAGGGTTCTATACCCACACACGTCAGTTTTGGATGGTTTGTGTGTGTGTGTCACTGTCTGTGTAGGGAGCAATGCATTTTAGGCTAGTCACACTGACTACAATTCAGTTGTCCTACTTTGGCAATCCTGCTGATGTCATTCATTGCGATATACACCTTTGGGGAAGGACTTCTTCAGCAGTCTCAGTGGGACGTATTGCAACCGCATAGTGCTGTAATGTACTAAACTAGTTAGATAGGGATTCCACTCCCAGACATGACAGGTGTATGCATGTGCATGTGCATGTGTGTTTGTAACTCATAACCTGTGTGGAGGTGGTTGTAAGTGTATGAAACCTGTGGCCAATCTGGAGTGGTTTTTGCATATTTCTTATATGGTGGCCCTACTATATATCACAATGTCCATTGTTCAGTGATAACAGATGTTCATAGGTTCATAGGATCATAGATTAGTACTAGGCTAACTGCCCTTGCGAGACATTCTAAGCCTAGCCAATTATCCCCTGTGAGATTCAAACCCTGTAACTTGTGTTTGTAAGACAAACACCTTAACCATTAGGCCGCCCTCCGAACCCATGAATATGTGAAATAGCTGAGAGGCTGGAGTGCAAGGCCATACCCATACATGTGACATCAAGGCCAAGCAATCACAGTTAGCAACTCCAGTATTACCCAGAGCACACTCTTAACTCATGTCTCATACAACACACATGCCTAGGCAACAGTCAATATGGGGGTAGTACACTGCAAATTGGCCACTTATAGTAACTATGGGGTGATAGCAGTGGGCTACAGAAGGCATGGCACCCTGTCCATCTGTCCAATATGCATGTACATGCAGACAGTGCATCTTCTCCAAGTTCCCCAATGGACACCTGCAACACCTGTGGTGCCATCACATGTGACCCACAAAGGACATACCATGCCTGACAACATGCCCTGTATTGACAGATGCCACTGACACCAGGGAATGCCATTAGCATGCTATCAATGTAGGCACAGGGTAAACCTGCTGCCCATTACCAGTTCCCGCCACAGGTGTGCAAGACTGGCACATCTGATGTTACTCTGTGTTCACAACATGGGCCAGACACCCCAGGTACAGTTCTGCATGTCACTGTACATGCATGTGGGAGGTGTGCACATCCCAGACACTGTCCATGTCATGGACTAAGGAACACATTCATAGCAAGTGGTGCACAGCATTGGTCACACATAATTGTCACTCAGGTGACTGGATGGGGATACAATACCCACTTGTTTGGGCAAATGCCGACACTACAGGCCTGAGCCACAATACAGACCACTGTCATGTGGCCTGATGGCAAGGTATACCCATTGCCTGGCCTTGTATAGCCGTCTGGAACAGTCGACCACCACACACCTTGCAGACATGCACCCATGCATGTCAGTACTGGCACCGTGTGTGTTTGTGTGTGTGATGTATAGTGCGTATGTTCACATCCATACTCCCTACAACCCCCATGGGCATACTGAAGCATGCTGTCTGATGTCAGACACCTCCCCACACCCTTTGCCCATACAACCTCCATATGACCCATGTGATACATGTGATACCTGCACAATGATGTGTTGTGGCAATCCCACTAATGATGAGTTGTAATCCTGACCCTGCCAAGTGTGTCAATGTGTATGCATCCCTGGGAGAGTGAGGCTGTGCTGATGCTGGCACCTATTCATGTGGAAAGACACGTGTGCGTCACCTACTGTATAACTACCTAATCCCTGATGCAGATGTCACTCACTATCACATATATGTTCTGAGGACTTCACAGCAGGAAACCCATGTGGTGCATCCAATAACTGCATAGAACTGTGATAACACTACACAGTTGTCAGGGGTTTGATACCCTGTGCTAGTAGGTGTGTGACACAAACATGCTTAGGTTTTACTCTCCCACCCCTCCCTGACTTGTCTTTGCCTCTGTCTGCCTCTCTCACTCCCTCTCTGGTGGATGTGGAGACCTACACCTGCTTTGCTTAGGCAGCAGCATGTGTATTTTAAGTGATGCTCATGATCAGCTGATGGTCGCTGCATGAATTGCAGCCTTCGCCTAGCTGATTGCATGTGGAACAACTGTGATAACATTCCCATAGCCAACTGCATGGAAACATACTCCAATATCTAGGAACATCATGTTGGTGCTGGTCCTTTTCATTCACTGTGAGTAGGAAGTAGATCTGTTTGGCCAACAGCATCACAGATGGATTGGGGATTTACCTCTAATAACATACACTGATACACTGTGGAAACAGGGCAACAGACAAAAGTGGGTTGTGCCTGACCTGACTACTGACTGTAAGTGCTGCTATACTGCATTTGGAGTACTGTTGATTTAACAGTGTGTGTGTGTGTGTGTGTGTGTGTGTGTGTGTGTGTGTGTGTGTGTGTGTGTGTGTGTGTGTGTGTGTGTGTGGATATGGCTTCCCTACATGTCTCAATACCTGCCATGTCAGTTCCATGTTTATGAAGAATCCCCATCTGCAGGGTCATTTGCAGACTGGGCAGTGTGTTGTGCCTTTGGTTTCATGTGTTACCCATGGAGTATCTATCTGTGGACTGCAGAAGGTAGTGTGAGGATTGCAGTCTGTAGATGGTGAAAGCCGTGACAGTTACTTGCTTCATATCCCTCATAGGACATATGCTGCAACAAACCCTGTTACAACAGTAAATGTATGAGGTTATCACAGCAACATGTCATTATTGGCCGTGTGTATGTGCTGTCAGTCTTTGTACATATGCCATGCATGAAGTGGTACATATGTGCTGTACACCATAATTAGTGTCATCATATCTGATAAAAAGCCAGTGAGATATCAGACTGCTACACGTTATGTACAGTAGGGGTTATATTTGATGATATAACCTAGACATTCTGTGGATGTTTGTACATTTCTGAGGTCTGTGTATTTATGGTGAATGTCGACAGTGTTTATATTGTTAACATGTACTTTAACCAGTGTACAGAGTGTAGTAGATGTCATTGTTCTAGGTCCCGTCCTATCTGATCTTACATGCTGCTCCACTATATGGTACTGCATTGGCGTACATGGTTATAGGGCCATACACACACATGTCCCATACCACAGACAGCCATCAGATGAAACTGTGTAGCAGCCCAGTATATGCAGGGTCAGTATGTGAGTGGCACATATGAGGATGGTGTCGAACAGATAGTCCATATACTGTAAAATTATGCTAGCTTAACATATGTGGCTGTGGCTGTGTTCACATTGATTGTGGTTATGCACTTTCACACAGGTGTATCTTACCCTATGCTGTGGCATGCCTGTAGAGCCTGCTATATATGTAGGAACATGTGCATTCCCCCATAGGAAATGTAAGCCAGTGTTGAGCCAGTCTGCCTGTAGCCAATACAGTGCATTGTTAAATGCCTAGCAGCTTAGTGTACTTACCCAGTGAGATGTCATTTGCAGATACTTGCCAGATGTATTGCTGGCGGGCCTCCCTTAACAGTATGTATGTCAGACAGAGCAGAGGTATGCTGTACAGATGTATGTCAATATCTAGTGGGTAGTATGTGATCATGGCACCCCTGCACCAGTGGTTATTATGTGTCAGGCCAGACAGAGGTGTGTGAATGCATAACCTATGGTGGCAAATGTATACTAGTCGTTATGTGTTATACCCATCAACATGGCTGTCTACATCCATATTGTCAGGCATGGTACACATGTTTTGCACTAAGGGGTTATGTGTATACCTCTGGACTGTACAGAGTGTGTCATAATGTCCACATATATTGGCCAATATCTCTGCTGCAGTCCACAGGGGCATTACATGTTAGCAGCCGGTACTTTACTATGATGTCCTTAGGATGTCTGTCAGTAGCCAATGGCACACATGGTATAAGCAGATGTGAACTCCCACACACACCGTGTCTGTGAAGACAATCCCAGTGACAGTAGCATAGTCTACTAATGTACCTATTATACATACCTGACATCCCCTTGCACTACGACTTTGGGACTATAGAGGCTGGGGTGGGGCTACACTCCACGTCCAGGACATATGGTGGAAATATATGTACATATTATTATCCAGATAGCCATATATATATATATATATATATATATATATATATATATATATATATATATATATATATATATATATATATATATATATATATATATATATATATATATATATATATATATATATATATATATATATATATATATATATATATACACGTGTCTAGTATTTCCAGTTACCACTGTCATGGCAATCACCTACTCTAAACTCCTATATCATGTGGGCATGGTCCATTTACATTTACTGTGTGATGGACATCCTTCCTGTGTGTGGGCATCAGTGTTACAGACAGCATGTAGCAATACCTCTTACAGGAGAACTGGCACACTCAGAGCAGCCACATAGTTGTAGGAGGTTCAGGAACTACAGACAGAGTGTGAGTAGAGTTGTGTTATGCTTTGTATAGTACTGTGTTACAGGGTGTGTGTGTACATACTAGTTTACCTTGGAATGCAGTCTGTCTGCATAGCTCTCAACTGTGGGTCTATCCTATTGGTGGCCAGAGTTGTGCCTATCATGTGTTGTCTGTCCACCACACAGTTTCTGTGTCAGATATTTCACTGAGAGTGTGTGTCTTGAGTGCTATTAGTACATGGCTACATCCATTTCTGTTTCTAACCTCAATTCCCTGACTATGGGTATGTTGCAGACTATCCTGTAACACCAGCAACTTGCTTAGTGTATGGCAACAGTTTTTCACATATGTGCCTGTGTTCCAGCCTTTGTCCTCCACCTACATACCAAGCTTTGCACATATGTCATGCTGTTGGGGGTTATTCTGCAGTGGGCTGTGAGTATATCACACTGCCATTGCTGCCATCAGTCCACTGCTGTTGTATCTCCCACACATACGGTGGGGCTGGGGCCATATATGTGTGGGCATCACCTATACAATACATGTGTGCTCTTATGCCTTCCAGAGGCCAGTGTATGTAACAGTGGTATATGGTCCTGTATTATTGAGTCTAGGGGGGAAGTACCATAAATGACCTAGGCTGTTACAAAATGTGGGGGTATCAGGAGTGAGCTATCTTAAGGTAACTGGATGTACAGTACCATATACTTCACCTATATTTACATTACTTATATAAATTGGGTTAATGCATGCCTACTGAATCCTGCCATACAGATGGTTCTGTTTGTCAGTGTGCTTGTGATGGTGTCTGTTATGCGTTATGTAACAGTTACAACACATTTGGTCACATGACGTCTTTATCACCTAGTGATTTTGTGCAGAGTGTAGATAGAGGCTGCTGAACTATATACCTGCATTACATACTGTTGATTATTTGGTATCCTGTGGCCCAGTCTGTCTTCACTATTGTACAATTTGAAGGGCTTGGCGTTGACAGCAACAGTTGTGAACCTTTCTAGACTACTGTATTAGTATAATTGTTTCACAGTTGCATTACTCTGTTTATATGGATGTCAGTGTCTGAACAGCTATATGACATGACATATAGAACTGTAATAGTACACAATTAAAGGTTATTCATTTCTGCAAACCTGTGTGTGGTATTTTTACCTATGACCTCTCTGTGGGTATATGTTGCAGGCAGCAATTGTCATGTGTATGGGTGGCCCATATAGTGTCCAGTTTTTCAGGTGTTAACTGTAGGCATAGTAGCTGTTCCATATTGTGTGCACCTTCTACATATGTATCTTACTGTACATATATCTGCGTGTGTATGTGAAGTCACATTGATATATATATATATATATATATATATATATATATATATATATATATATGTGAAGTTGCATATCTGTGTCTGTGTAACTGTATCCTGAGGATGTTGATAGTTTCCACATATTACATTTCCTATGGAGGCATATTGTACTGCATGATATGATGCCAATACCAGCCTGACATCATATAGGTGGAATGTAGTACTGTTGACATCTTGTGCCCATGTTGTGTCAGGTCCTAGATATGGGATCTGCAACACTTGGTAGTGTATTGCAGGGCGGACATGTTTGGCTGTGGGGGGTGCCTATTCGTACAAGAC
The DNA here is from genome assembly GCF_019279795.1 of Protopterus annectens. NCBI lineage: Eukaryota > Metazoa > Chordata > Ceratodontiformes > Protopteridae > Protopterus > Protopterus annectens. The sequence continues at coordinate 112,645,670 of NC_056741.1, read as the reverse complement.
GTATAGTGGGTGGGGGCTCTCAACACCATTAACGGTGCATGTGGACATATGTGTTTTTGTTAATTTGCCATTGCTATCTACAGAAGTATGGCCATATATACCTATATAGATATATAGAGATCTGCTTACATATATATATATAGCTATGTCTGTATATATCTACATATATATTATATATATATATATATATATATATATATATATATATATATATATATACATACACATATGTAACTTGCTGTGTATATGTAGACATATAGGTGTAGACACATATGTGTCGATGTAGGCATTTGCATGTATATATGTTCATATATATTAAAATATAGGTTCATAGGTAGGTACTAGGCTATTGGCCCTAGGGCATATATAAGCCTAGCCAAATGGTACCCTGGCTTTTGCCACCAAAGAAAATTATTTTCCTGTGCCCCTGTCAAACAGACCCACAGAAGTGATCCCCGGGGTGAATTTCCTATCTCCCATCCAATTATCAATATTTTTCTTGAAGAGTGCTAATGAGGAGCTTTGTTTGATATAGATAGGTAGTTTGTTCCAGAGTATGGAAAGTCTCTGAGATAGGAATCTATCCCTCCAGCATGTTCTGTTTATTGTGGTGACAAGGTTTAGGTTCCTAGAGCATGTAGCTCAGAGGGATTGGGATTTCTTTACATGGAGCATGTCCAACAGCTGTGGGTTTGACATAGCTTTGTATGTTAGGCAGAGTTCGCCTCTGAGTAGGCGATATGAGACAGAGTAAAGCTGGAGGTTTTTGAGATGGTCTGTGTAGGGATTCTGTTTGAGGCTGGTAATCCTCTTTGTCAGGTATTTCTGTGGCCTTTCCAGTTGTTGTAGATGTCTTGTGAGGTACATACCAAAAGGGGCGTTGTACTCTATAATGGGTCTAATGAGTGATGAGTAGAGGGGAACAATGACCTCTTTTTTCCTGGATGAGAAACCTGTTGTGATGAGGTGTGCAACGTAGAAGGATTTCCTGACTACTGTGGCGATGTGATTATCAAAGGAGAGACTACTGTCCACCTGTGTCCCAAGGTCTCTTATCACACTTTCGGTGTTAAGTAGACTACCACCTATGTGGTACTTCATGTGTACAGAGTTTTTACCAAAAGGGATGACAATGCACTTTTTGGTATTGAGCTTGAGGACACGGCTTTGACACCAGGTATCTGTCTCAATGAGGTCCTTTTTTAGGATGTTCACATCATTAGGAGATTTGATTATGGCTCCTAGTTTACAGTCATCTCTGGACTTTGTTAGGCAAAGACCTTCCGTGTTAGCCTGTACTTCAGAGAAGTAGATACCAAACAGGAGAGGACCCAGGACTGAACCCTGTGGTACTCCACTTGTCACTGGTCTGAAGTTGGATTTAGAGTCTGCTACTTTCACAGTGTGGGTTCGGTCAGTGAGCCAGTTGGCAGCCCATCTTGTGACATAGGGATTTGTACCTAGTTTAGTGAGTTTGTCTATAATTCCAGAGTGGGGGATGGTGTCAAAAGCCTTGGCGAGATCTACATAGGCTGTGTGTACCACCTTACCCTCATCTACAGCTTTGGTGACCGCTTCAAAGAAGTCTATCAGGTTTAGGAGACATGATCTGCCTTTTATGTAGTATCTGTTTAGATATTAATATATTTACACACACATACATCTAGATGTTGGTATACATTCTCTGTACTGTTGCATGCATGGACTGGATGAAATGTTTCTGAAAATATCAGATTTATTTATACTTGGCATGGCTTAGTGGTAAATCACTTTGTATATGGTGTGTATGGTCCTGGGTTTGAGCCCTGCTGGAGCTTGTTAATTTTGTTGCTGGGCAGAACACAGCCCATTGGATACAGAGTGAGTAAGGCAATTTAAAGCAGTTGTAAGCAGGTTTACATTGAGGTAAGCACTGCTAACTTCTGATTACAGCTTCTTACACTCAGTTAGCTTTTACTTTGCTTAACCAGTGTAGGAATTGCTTACTGCCATGCAAACAGGCTTAAAACCACTTACTGCTGCTTTAAAGTGCTTACTCCTATTTATCTCTGCACTAATTTCTTTAAAAGAAAAGAAAAAGGGTTGATAGGAAAGTGGTGAAAAAAGGGGCACAAAGAGGGAAAGACAGTAGGGAAAATAGCCAGGGATGTGCAGGAAAGCTGTAGGTAAGGTCCATAGCTGCCCATTTTTTCTACACCAACAGCTATGCATATACACTGAATTTGGAGGTAGATTTGGAAACTCAAACCCCTGGGTGATGGTGAGGACAACAATAATAAGTTGTGATGCCAATTAGACCAGATTACATGTGTCCAGTGGACAGGTGTGCAAAATGGACAGCTATGTATGGGGTGAATTTTTTTTTCTGGGAACAGATTGCCCTTTTTATCTTTTTCAGGTGAGAGTAGGATGTTGGGGGGTAGTAGACATATTTGGGGAGGTAGTTTAGGTAGGTTAACAGACAAGAAAACCAAGATGCATACAGGGGCAGTATATGACACATGTAGGGGGTAAACCCCTAGGACAAGGAGGGGTTTTTGGAAGTCGCAAGCCCATGAGCCCTCAAATGGAAACAGTGGAACTGAGGACCCTATCCATGGGCAGTCACCACTGCACCTTCATGGCCCCACAGGTGGCTGTGCTGTGGGCTGGGTAGGAGGGGGAGGCTCACCCACTAATTGCACTACGCAGCCCTCAAGCTGGCGTAGCTGGTCTCGAATCTCCTTGTAGAGCTCCCTAGGCACCATGGCCAGGACCTGACGGCGGGTTTCAGATACCTCACTGCCCCTGCTACCGGGGGGGGTCAAGCCCCATCCCCTGTGGTGGTTCCACCCAATGGTGGTGCAGGGCCAATGGAGGGGGAGGTCCCAGGCCGGGCCCCAGATGTGCTGGTGCCCAGTGCCATGGCCAGCTGAGGTGGGATAAGTGGGTTGCTGGGACTGGCCTTCCTATACAAGCTATGGTTTTGCAGTTTTAAGAAAGATATCAGTTAGTCATAGTCAACAGCATTCAGGATTAGTTATAACAGCATGCATAGGTATTCCCATTAACCCAAGACACCAGTTTACAACAGTTGCAAATCAAGCAGAACACATGCATATATGGGACAACAGTGGCCATTACCTCAGCATGCAGGTTTCATTGATGGCAGCAGGCCACCAATATGGTAGTATTTTAACATGGCACATGCATAGAACCAAATGTGAATATTTATAAACTAATAGGACATATGTCCCAGCAAATGTTTGGAGTGTACATGTACCCACTGAGGTGTGTAATAAGGTTATTGTTGCACATATGGAGGGAGTGAGAGAGAGAGTTCAATTAACAACCAATATATGCCTGTAGTTTTCACAACTTTTTTAGTCACTGCAGTGATCTGTCCCTTACATGTATTATTACACTAGCCAATGTCCTTACTTTGTACAATGGTATGTTTGTAGATTAGTATATGCATGGACTGTGTCTTACATATAATCTGCACCTCTTACTTGTTATACCTGTTGAGTAAATCATTGTTAACACTACCTGACAATTTTTACACATACTCCCAGATTCCATGCTTGAAGACAAGTAAACACGTGACCTGTGTTGTACCTACAGTCTACACCTCTTACCTGTTATAGCTGTGGAGAAAATCTTTGTTAACATTACCTGACAAATACTACACATACTCCAAGTTTCCATGTTGATGTTATAGACATACCTAGCAATCCATTATTGCACACACTCTGATCAAGGCTTGACAGAATGCAGGTGTTAGTGTGACGGATTTTGGAATAGTTGTCATACACTTTGGGTGATATGCTACAATGACAGGTTTGTTTCCATATACATTTTCTTTGTATGTTCAAGTGTGACTATCCATTATATGTCAGTATAAGCTGCCTACATTTATTGGATCATCACACTAATTTGTCAGGGGAACAGGTTACTGGGCAGCAGATTTGGGCCATTTATCTGGACATGCTGAACAGATCAGAACAGTTCAGTGGTATAACTATGCATACAGCATACTACTTGAACATTCTGCCAAAGTCTGTACAGTTGATGGTTATGATTATGCTTACAGCGTACTAGCTGAACATTCTAGCAAAGGCTGTACAGTTGTTGGGTCTAATTATGCATACAGCTTTCAGTCTGAACATTCTCCCAAAAATCTGTAAAGTTGTGGGGTATAATTATGCATACAACTTACTACCACTCCTGGGATTCGAACCCCTACTGTGTGTGGTAAAAAATTACAGTTGATATCACAGTACACTGTGCTATCAGGGAATTGGTGTAAAGCATGCCAATGGTTGCTGTCTAAGTTTCCCCCAGTTGTTCTATATGACTGATCTCTTTGGACTTCCAACATTTTTATACTGAACTTCCGACACATTTTAACTGCGTTCAGCAGTGTGCGAACACTGCTTAATACAGCAGTACTATTTATAGAATGCAACACTACAACAACATATGAAAGCAGGATGTACACAAGCACTCCAGGGGTTATACTTTTTTTCACAAGATATTACACCTTTATTTCCATGCAACATATATGACAGTCTTCCTGCCATATTGTCTGGTTTATTCAGTACGTCCCTTACACATTACACTTCTTTACTGGTACAACACTTTCCAGAACAGTTATATTTATTTGTTATGACAGTACATGCAGGAATATTACTAACCTGCCTCACGATGCAGCCTTTGCAGCCTAGCAGCATGGGCTTGCTGGTTTTCAGCCTGCTCATCTGCAGCTGTCAGAGAAATACAGTGATATTTAGCCATTACCTATCATAGTATACACATGCTAGGCAATCATTAGCTACATAGTAGAAAGGGTACTTACTCAGTGCTGGGACCATCTACCTTGCTTCTTGGATCCACTGATCCAAGAGATCACCCCTCCACCACTTCAGGTAAGCATGGTGATGCCTGACCTGCTCACCAGTCCAGGGATACAAGTGGCACTGGTGAGGTCATGGGTGAGACTGTCCCAGGCCTCCATTTTATATTGAGAGCCCTGGTACTAGCCCTGTAGTAGTCTCTCCTCATAGTGTTTTACCAGGAGCCATACCATGAATCTGGACTCCTGGGTGCCCCAGTGCTGCACTCTACATTGAGTGCCTTCCCCAACTCCAGCCATTCTGCCTACAGTAGGGAGCTGCAACCAGTTATGGGAATTATTGGTGCCTGTTGGGTTTAAATCCACCTGATTTCCCACACTTTCCCATGATTGGATGGTTTTGAAAAGGCTAAGCTATGGGCACACCTGCTTACCTAATGTTGGCATTGCTTAAAGGGGCATACCACTGGGCAGATTGAGTTAGCCAGCCTACACATTGCTTACCTCATCTAAGCTGAGCTGTGCAATGCTTAGCATTGCTTAATATTTGCTTAATATTGCTTAATATTTAATTTGCATTATATTTTCCTTTTGGCATTGATTTATTATTTGTTCCATTTTATATATGTGTCTGGTATCTGTGATTCATGCGTACATACACTGTATGGGATCCTGGGAGCTTCAACACTTTATTACAATAACACCTCACAGCTGGCCTTACTGCAGTACTCCAGTTCACATATATATACAACATCACACTGTACATAGATTCCTTTCATATGTTCAGCTTTATTTCCTATGGTGAGGATTTGTTTGTTGAAACGCAGACTTATGCACTTCTATGATAGCTTAGTGGTTAACTAATGTGACTGTAGTGTGTAGGGTCTTGCGTTCAAGTCTTGCAGCGGCTGGTTATTTTGTTGCTGGACAGAACACGGGCCGTTGGATACAGAGTGGTTAAGGCACTTTAAAGCAGTTGTAAGTGGGTTTGTGCGGTTTTGCACGGAGCTAAGCAGTACTTACTTCGGGTTACAGTTTCTTATACTCAGCTTCTACTTTGCTTAATTGGAGTAGGCAATGCTTACCCCCATGCAAATGCACTTAACCACACTTACTCATGCTTACATATCCTTACTACTGCTTATTTGTGCTTAAACCTGCTTACTAGTGCCTTATTCATTATGACACTGACACTTGACATGTTAATTTCCTGCAGTACTCCAGTTCATAAATATATGTTTTTTAGTGGGTTTTGCAACATAAATATCGGTTAAAACGTGCTTTGCCATGTAAAACAGACTGCACTGTAATGGGACTTGAACCAGGAATGCCTGCTCATTAGGCGAATGCTCTGCCCACTACACCATTGCTGTGCTGCTTCATTTGTATATATCTTCCTTGTTATCCTCTTCAGCCTTTTAAGCTGCTATCACCATAGCTAAGCAATGAGCACATCCGCGCACCCATGGTTAGCGGTACTCAGATTTTAAAAAGATAAATAAAAGTTTTTTTCTTTTAATGTATATGTACTGTTGCTGTTGTACACATGGGGGACTGTTGGTGGGGATATGAGGACACCTATGAGTGGTCTCGCTCATTTTGCAACACTTTCTGCTGTTCTACATTGCAGGGGTGTGTTTATTCTGAGAGCTCTGCTCTCAGACATGCTCCCTGCACTCGTGCACGCTCCATGTAAGCCTGGGAGCTCAGGCAGCGCACCTTCATTATCATGTATGGTGCGCTGCCATCCTGCTCCTACACAGGTGCTTCCATGCAGGACTACGTTAGTCCTGCATGGAAGATTAGTGAATCTGGGGGACCATCATTACCAGGAGCCTTATTTGGTTTTAACCTGTTAATTTGAGTTTTAATTTTTGAGAAACTAATCAATTTATCAATTATTGTCATCTGTTCTTTGGTTAATTTGTTACTGATATTATTTCTAATAAATATTTAAATTTCTTCCTGGGAGTCTGTTAATGTGTTGTTTTTTGTTAATTGTTTCAAAATGATTTCTAAATTCTTTCAGAATGTCCTTAATTACATTGACCTTTTTCTTTCTCTTATTAGAATATATTTCTTTGAAATGTTTGGATCAATTTAAAAATTTTGTTCTGTTAGCTAATGTATGCATACATTTAGGATTAACAGTGAACTTTACAATCTTAATCCTTTCTAAACTAATTCTAACCTTATTATTTACATTTTCTAAATATTTACTATTTAAGCTATTAATTTCTTTTGCATATTGGTATTTGTCTTTTGACTATCTAGTTTTAATTTATTAATATTGTTTCTTGTAACTCAATCATTTCCTTGTCCCATTGCTTTTTTAGAGCTGTGCCAAGACAAAATTCTACCATATAAATAGGCCTTAAGAGAGTCCCAAAGATAAACCTCAGAAATGTTACCTGTATAATTGATTTCAATAAAAGTCATTATTTCTTTCATATAAAAATCTTTAAAATCTTTCAAATTAGTTATATAAGCAGGTATGCATCTAATAGGTATATTATTGTTACTTTTAAATGCCATCTCAAAAGTTATAGCATTATGATCTGAAAGTGGATACAATATAACTTTAACCTACTTAATCTATCTATCTAGTAGTTCATTGGAGATATATACTCTATCAGTTCTAGCTTGAGTTCCATGTCTGCTTGAATAATGAGTGAAGAAAAGTGAATCTGAGTCTGAGAAATTATTTATGTCTTTAATGTTATATAAGTCTATATATTGTATTAGTTATTTTGCTGAAGCTGATATTTTTCTTGTTCTGGTGGAATTAGTATCATCAGCATTTGGTATACAATTATAACACCCTGCTAATACAATTCTACCTTTTGAAATTTGAACAATTTGGTTCAATTGATTTCAACAGCACTAGCTCCTATTCCTGGAATCCAACATACATTAATGAAAGTATATACTCTTCTACTGATTTCTAATGTTACAGAACAGAACATTCCCTTCTCATCATTATATGATCCAATAATCTTAGGTAAGGGCAGATTATTTACCATAAACTAGCAAACTCTCTCTTTTTCTGATTATAATTAGGGATACCGTTTTAGCCACGTGGCTTTCACAGGATCAAACACTGTACCTTGACTACAAGAGACACAAGTCTCAATCCTCTGAACCAACTCCCATTAGCTAACTAATATAGTATATGTCTTAGTATTAAGTCTGTCTATATCTGTCTATAATGTGTCTCCTGTAAAACAATAAGCTGGGAACTGAATATTTTTAAGTATATTTTAAACTCCTCTTTTACAACCGTTTAAATCATTAATATTAATAGAACACTTAAGAGTTAACATATAAAAAGTTTAACAAATGTACTAAAGATGTTTTCATAATTTCAAAATGATAGCAACATTGCACCACATTTAAAACCAGGAACTTAATATTAGAAATTATATAATCAATAATATATAGATTGTTAACTATATAAATATTAATAACAATAGTAGACACCCAAAAAGAATAAAATTTATCCCAAAGTGTGAAACATACATATCTAAAATCACTCAAATCCCACTTGGTGATTAAAACTTCTAGTTTGGATTTACAAACTACCAAAACATTCCCACCCATCAACAAGAGTGTGAATACTTCCACCCTGTTACTTAAATAAAATTATATGTCTAAATATCAGAACAACTAACTAGTCTTCATTATATTCTAAGCAGAAATTTTATATCACTAACTCTAGTATTTCTATTTCCTATTATATTATTATAAACCTATACAGAAATACATATATGAATGCATTCATATTTATTAGCTGATTAACCTGAGTCAAATAGTTTCTTATAATATCAAATTCAACATTTCATAGAATAATGTTCTGTGTAGTAAGAAAACTCAGATCATTTAATATCTAATTTCTTATTATTATGAGGCATGTAGTACTGTCATTAACTGAGTGAACGATAAACAGTTTAGATTTCTGTTTCAAATTATCCAAAAAATTAATTTTCAGACTCAATTTTATATCAAACAGTATAAATATGAAAGCAGCTATTCAAAGTAAAACATGTTATTCAACTGACCCTTTGAGCTTACGAGAGA
>NC_056741.1:112616539-112636259 GCF_019279795.1 Protopterus annectens | reverse complement strand
ACGAGGTACTCTAGCATATGTTGCTATGCACATGTTTGTCTGTGTTTAGGGTATCTGGTTTCTTTCTGGTTGTTATATAGACACAACTGCCCAGCTGTGTACTCTCACCACCACTGTGGGACTGCTGTGTGTAGGTGCGGCGCGCTGACATGATGCAGTACACCTTCACTGGGTATGCCTGCTGACAGTGCATTGCATGACAGACACGGTATTACACGTATCCTTTGTTCCTTGGATGGGTACAATTTGGACTTCGTGAATTAATGTTTGGTTCTCCATTTTGTGTGGACGGGTACTATGTTGCATACTCTGCGTACGTTTCATTATCCACGGACACTGGTTGATGCAGTTACTATTGCAGGCGGCCTGTGACAGTCAGCACTTTAGGTTGCTCCTCGCCTGCCAGCTTGGCCACGCCTACGGGCGCATCCTACTTGGGCTTGCGCACGTGCCCTCTGCACGTGGTTGTGGTTGCGGCGCACACTCATTACTATGCATGTGGCACTGCTACGCCGGTTATACACTGCACTGCCGGCGCAAGCCTTACACCGGCCTTGCGCCGAGCTTCATGAATCCGGGGGTAACTCTATCTAACTGTGCCTGTTGCTCCAAGCTTGGGGTACCTGTCTCTGCCCCTTCACCCCGGTCCTGCCAGGGGGTTGTTGAAAATCCTGGAAGGAATTTTTCCTTCCTTTTTCAGCTAATCTTTCGCTTCTACGTAATGGTTCAGTATAAGATGTAGAATGGTTGTCATATGCATCTCCAAAATTGCTTCTATTCCTATTAATATTATTGTTAGTTTCTTGCTTATTGCCCCATCTTGCCCTGTTAGGGAGTGGATAAGCCACTCCATCTTTGTATTCATTTAAATCTCACTCAAGTTTGCTTATTTTGTGGTTTAAAATTTTTATGCAATATTGGTCAACATGTTCAAAAACATTATCATAGTTATATTTAACTTTGGCAAAATTGTTGTCATTTACCAATGCATCATTTAAAACATTTAATTCAGTTAAAAGAATATCGTCCTTCGCCTCATATTCTTGAATCATCACCTTTAACATGTCTATGCCAGCTCTGTCAAAGATGTCACATAACTTAGTATAGTAAAGTGAATCTGCTTGAACATTATTAGGAAACTTGAAACAATGTAACCCTATCGGGACCCGTTGCACAGACACACATTCCTTCAGATAATTAATCTCAAGCTGGTTGCTTTTATAGGCATACAGTTTATCTTTAAGTTCATTGAAATTAAGCTCAGCATTATTGCTGTTATTAACTGCAACAGTACCTTTGTTAAAAATGAACTGCTGACCTGCCCAGGCATTAAAATTAAAGTCTCTCGGTTGCCTTTTGGCTCCATTGTTGTTTGTGGTGCGTGGATTTACACCGTGTTCCACATTCAAACGCCAATTGGTTTCATTTAACACATCCGAGAAAGAAACACTCAAGCTGTTAGTGTAACTTGTTGTCGGAACCGCTGGGGGCTTCCTTTTTGGTAGGAAGCCTTGTTGTTGATTCCCAGCTAACGTGATGTTAGAGTTCATGTTGTTTTTTAACAAACTAGTTAGCTGGGTAAGTAAAGAAAGAATCTGGTTGAATTCAGTGTGTGTGACTGGACCGTCTTCTTGGTCATCACGCAGCAGCTGAGGAGTGTCAGCGTAGTTGGTGGGTTCTGCCTCCTAGGCCATAGAAAAAAGCACACAGTCCAAACAATGAAAAAATCCGAAGCGTGACAGAGAAACACAAAAATCCAGGCAGAGTGGCAAACCCAACTAGTCCAAGTGCAATGACCTGGTAGCCAAAAAATGAAAGTAGAGCGAAGATAATCCAAGTTAAGATTTTTATTCACATCAAATGGACAAAACGGTATAACAAGCGCTTTCGCTCAGCTTAATGCTGAGCTTCCTCAAGTTAATTTTAAAAAAGCCAAATGGCCACATTAAATAGTCATTTCTAAATCACTAAATTGCTTAATTAATTAAGCATTGCAATTCAATATAACAACTGAATGATACAATTAAAGGATGCAATTAAAAAACATCTCCATGCCAAGGGTGTCACTGGAAAGTAGTATGTTAAAAACTTGACTTGAATAAAACAGTGCCACAACCAAAAATAGGGTTTTCCAATGGAAATAATCATGATATATATAAGTTTAAATCCATTACTAGACCTTGTAGGAAATTTAATTTTTGTTGCTTTATAGATAGCACTGCAACTTTTGTACACCCTGTGAGTCAACAGTGCTTCCATTTTTATGCTGAGGCCAATTGTAATACGGAGCATATAGTTTATTTAGCTCACTGTACGACTTGCCCAGCTTTTTATGTGGGCAAGACAGACAGAAGGCTTCAAGACAAGGGTTAGAGAGCATGTATACAATATTCGTATTAGATCTGATAGGAATGCCCTTTCCAAGCATGTCATAGAGACATCTGAACAGCATGCTTTTAAGTTTCTTGTTATACAAGTGAACTCACCCTCTATAAGTAGGGGTGATGTGACCAATTTTACTGAACAGTGTGAAGCCAAATGGATTGTTAGGTTGAGGGCAGATAAGGAGCCAGGTCTGTACGATAAGAGTATACGTTAGACCTATGTTAAAAGGCAGGCAAATTAGGATTTAGTTTTAATATATATATATATATATATATATATATATATATATATATATATTTATATATATATTATTTATTTTGTATATAATAGATTCGCATTATTTATGTATTTTAATAATATTGTCTTGCATCTTTAGTTTAGTTATGTTTTTAATATATTTTTAAAGGTATTGGATCAGCCTTATACTGCTTATGATGTTTAGGATTTAGTTTTAATAAATATATATATATATATATATATATATATATATATATATATATATATATATATATATATATATTATTTATTTTGTATATAATAGATTTGCATTATTTATGTATTTTAATAATATTGTCTTGCATCTTTAGTTTAGTTATGTTTTTAATATATTTTTAGAGGTATTGGATCAGCCTTATACTGCTTATGATGTTTAATTAATGAGCATGCAATGATTAAGAACTACTTGCTCTTTAATTTTTAATTGTTGACTAATTAATTGGAATACAGGAAATGATGTCAGCTCTCCACAGTATAAATAGTTTCTTTTAAAAGTGTTGTTTTATATTGGCCTGAAGAAGACCAGTCGGGTGAAAGCGCTTGCCATTTCTTATTTACTTGTTGAATAAATCTATCTTTTGCATCGAATGAGGATTACTTTGTGCCTACATATGTGAGACTGCATTTATTTATCGGTGAAGTAAAAACTGCCTGTTTTGTACTTTGGCTCAGCCTGGTTAACTGTATACTGCTTGCTATGCATTTTGGTTCAGTACGAAGATCATTTTATGTGGATCCTGTTCTGTCACGTTGTTCTCCTGTTTTTTTGTACTAATAAATAGAACATGCTAGAGGGATGGATTCCTGTCACAGAGACTCACCATGCTTTGGAACAAAATTCCTAACTACATTAGGCAGAGCCCCTCACTAACACTCTTCAAGAGAAACCTTGACGAGTGGATGGGTAACAGAAAATACACCCCTGGGATCACTTAATTGGCTCTTCTTGACAGAGGCTCAGTTAATTAATCAGTGGGGCGACGAAAGCTGACACATTCTGGCTAGGCTTATAAATGCCCTCGGGCAGATAGCCTAGTACCTACCTAGGAACCTAGGAACCTATAATACGTACCTATTCTGTTGTACTCTTGTGCTTTGGTTCATGATTTTAGGTATGCAATTAGTACATTGTTGGACTCAGCAAATCATTATAGCATCCTGTGCAGTGCATCAGTGGACCCCATTGCTAACCACACGCATTGTGTGCACTTAGAAGTCTTTTGCACTGATATATATGCTGCACTGCATGCTTATGGATGTCCCACCACAAATATAAAAATATTCTCTGCTGTCTACTGCATGCAGTCTTGTGGAAGCATGCAGCTGGCAGGTAGATAAGGTAATGGTGTCCCTGGTGCCTGTGTTGACACCATTCCTGTGAGATGTGCAACTCCACAGCCCAACAGAGAGGTATCTTCAGATGTTGTTAGATCTGCTTATTAGTGTGTTGTATAACTGATTTTGTATTGCTGCTAGCCCATGTAACCTAGCAACACAAACCTTTTGAGCTTCCCATGAGGATTATTATATTTGACAGGGGTGGCACTAAAGATCTAGGATTTCCTTGCAAGACAGGGTCTTGTAGCAGTACAATGAAACTCATTGCACAGAAAGAAGCATGTGTACCAATGGCGGATACATGTCTGGCACTGTGAGGGGACATTTAAACAAGTAAACAAAGGAAAATACTCGCATTCTCCAAGGCAGTTCCACAGCATACAGGGATAAAGCTCCGACTATAATCCAGGGATCTGGGTTCAATTAATGCAACAGGTACTAGAGGAGCTGGTGAAGTTAAGAAAGGAATGATGAGGCTGTTCTTGCTCTCCTCTCTAAGGGAGTAGCTGTCGGACACACATGCTCAGGATGCACAGCCTATGATAGGTTTCTCAGTGGAAATCAGGATACATGGAAGTGATTGTCATGAGAGTTAGTGAGGCCTTTGAGACTCATACCTCTTGTAAACATTGGATGACACCCTTCACAGTGTCCCACTGCCACCTCTTGGGCATGTACATGCGCGCACACACACACACACACACACACACACACACACACACACACACACACACACACACACACACACACACACACACACACACACACACACACACACACACACACCACACGTGAGCACAGACACACACACTGGACATGCAGAGCCATAAGTAAAAAAAAAAAAAAAGAAAAAGAAAAAATCCTAATCCCCCTTGGTGATGATGGCACCATTCTTGTCAAACTCTAACTTAGGAGAATGAATGGATTGTAGGACTCTGTTCCCCCACCTTCCCCAGTGAATGAAGTGAAAGAGTAGCTGGTGGATGTTCAAATTATTACTGATGTTCAGATAGGCACTAAACCAAAAAAAAAAAAAAATTGTCATCTTCAATATGCTCAGAGGTCAGTCCCAGACTAATTGTTTCACAGAATACATTATGAACTGTTCCCTGCCTTTCAAAATATTCTTTAACATGCATAATTAGTATACAATCACATTTTATACCCAGTGACTTTTCTGAGTTTTTCATGACTCAGAATCTCTCTGTGCAGATGAGGGAGGTCCAAATCTTATATACATACATGTATAAACCTAAATAGAAAAGTATAGCATAAATTCTAGGATTTCTATTACCTTGGTTCTTTGTTAAAAAGTATGGAGTCTTAACTGAGTAATGGGGGGCAAATCTAGATCTCATCGACATTTACAGTGAGGCAGAGAGACAGAGAATTACTGATATTACTAATGATGCTTAATGATTAAGGAGTCTTATAGAAGTTATCTTTTGTTGATTTTTATAGGTTTAGAACTGATTCTGTAGCTGGGGTGAACAGAGATTCCTTCCCTCTGTGGCTGAGATTTTTTTATAGCAGTATTTTAACTTTCATTTCTTTATTTTTTGACTATGATATGCTGTACTTTTTAAATAAGCCTGTGATGTTTTTGTTATGACCAATTCTTGCGTGTTCCTTATTTGTTTTCACCAGCCATTTTTTTGTGACTTCTGTGAAGATTAGAATAATAATGTTTAACATTTTAGCTTTTATAATACTTTAAATGTGATTATGCACTGCAATATTTTTTGTCTATTTTAGGTTACTGCTTCAGTTTCATATCAACTTTTGAGCTTAGTTTTTGCTTTTTTTCCCTAAGAAAGATGGTGGACATGATTCATGTACAAGAATTTTAATTTTTTTTCATTTTTATTCTTTTAATCAATTGTATTTTGTTAGACTGATAGTGGCTTAATGCTTTTTCAAGGATACTGTACAGTATTTCAATATAATGTTTGTGCAAACCATACTGCATGTTTTTAACATATGCAGGACCCCCACCATAGTTTAAGGAAAGCAAGCCTGCAAGCAATAAATGATTAAAATAACTCACTGCCACAAACAGAATAATCAGAAAATGTGTCTATCACATGAATAAGTGAGTATAACTTGTCTTTAAGTAAGCACATATAGTTTCTGCAAAGACCACTTATAATTTGCTTAGAGAACTCCTGAATGTTAGTGTACAAGGAATACCCCCATGACCCCTCACTTTAATATTTCATTCTCAGATGATAGCTTTGGCTTGTTTTTCCATGGATCCAAAAACCTCACTGACCTTATTCCACTGTCCACTATAGCACTATTTACTTAGGTGCTAGCTGATTTGGTATTTATGTGTATTTGGTAGACTGCACTTTCCTGTCTGTGGAGACTTTCAATAGATTTTCTGGGACTGGATCAGGGAAAGTTAAACCCATTCCACACAGCCTTCCTACACTCAACTATGTTTTGCTCCTCAGCCCTACTCCCATTTCCACCCACCCAACATCATGTCCTGTATATAAGCTATTGTCCACCACCATAAAGCACTATTACAACATGTAGCTCATGCTTTCCGCTACAATTAAACCACACTACACTCAGCCACTTGCCACATATATCAGTCAACCTCCCCACTTCATCATTCCTCTCCTACTAAATCCTCTCATACTTCCTAATATGTTCAAGTTTAAATAAAGCAAAGTGCACACACTGCAAACAATCAAAACACTACAGATGACTGTTAATATAAACAGCAATCACACAACAACCAAGTATCCCTTATCACTTTTATCCCCATAATGCTTATAGCACTACTTCTGCTAATATTTACCTCAACATTTTCCTGCCCAAACTGTACAAGGTTCACGCAAAACTCTTATAGCAATAACCCACGCCTGGGTGTGGGTAATGCTAAATTTACCCACGGTTGGCGTGGTTTGGTCCCGCGGCCCCCGTGACCAAACAAAGCCAACCGTGGGTAAATTTAGCATTACCACACCAGAAGTGGTTATTGCTATTATATGACATTATTTAAGAAAGAAACTGTTACTTTTCTTAAATAATGGCATAGTATAATGCCTGTTTACTGCCCTTCCGCAGATGTCTGGCATCGCGGCAGTTCTGATGTACTGCGCCTGCGCGGTACATCAGAGTTGAGCAAACGCTGAGAGAAAGCAAGATCTCCGTTGCTTATTTTTAGTGTCTCGCTATGTTAAATGAGTTTAACATAGCGAGACAGTTTTAAATAAGCAGCGGACATCTCCGTTGCTTATTTTAAAACTATCTCGCTATGTTAAACTCATTT
The DNA here is from genome assembly GCF_019279795.1 of Protopterus annectens. Taxonomy (NCBI): domain Eukaryota; kingdom Metazoa; phylum Chordata; order Ceratodontiformes; family Protopteridae; genus Protopterus; species Protopterus annectens. The sequence continues at coordinate 112,628,977 of NC_056741.1, read as the reverse complement.
AACATGGCGAGACATAAAAAGCAACGGAGATCTTGCTTTCTCCGTTGCTTTTTAAACACTCTATAGCTATGTTAAATGGGTTTAACATGAGACAGTTAAAATAAGCAACGGAGATCTCCGTTGCTTATTAAAGCTGTCGCCATGTTAAACCCATTGCTATAGCGAACAATGTTTAAAAAGCGAGTTATACTAATGGAAAAAGTCCGGCGACGGACCTTTTTCCATTAGTATAACTCGATTTACAACGGGCACGCTGGCCAATCAGCGTGCACGTTTTGGGGGGATCATGGTATAATATGTAATTGATCACAGCCAACATAGTGATCCTTTTTAACATATTAACTTGCCTGTCTGGTGAACTAGTTACTCAGCATATTTGATTCCCCTAATAAAACCTAACACAGCTTTTCTTCATCCATGCTATTATTTTTTTTTTCAAAGTACTTCTGACAACATGCCTAAAGGCCCCAAAACTAATTACAGCTCTAGTTTTACACACTAGTTTTCAAGATGGTACCATAGAATTAAATCCCAGCTCCCACCAGTACATGCCCTTCCTCCCTCCATTTTAAAGAACTACCTATATATTATTTAAATAAATGCAGCTGTAATAACACAAGAACTCAGTATGAACTCTACAGCAATTCCCACAATACCAAAATAAAAGCTGTTATCAAGACATGGTTCAAAGAAGACCTATTACACCCTATTCAAAAAAAACCAGACCAGGTAATACACAAGGTGGAGAAGAAGCTGTTCAGAGAGGCAAAGAAGACGCTTCCTCTGACAAAGACCATAACTGGTTATTGCTAAAGGTATTTCTAGGAACCTACAAACATATTTACAGCAGTTATCTATATATAACCCCCTTCTTGTGTCAATAATTTTAGTGTCATCCTCAAACACCTTACTAATTACACGAAATATAACAAGATTATTAAGCTAGGTGATCATAACATTGACTGACAAGAACAGCACAAAAATACCTTTCTGAGCTTATTCTCATTTATATATTACTCAGTTAATCACAGAAGGGACTAGAGCCAATCCACTCATCAAACATTCATCCATGTTAGACATTCTAACAAATGTTTAAGACAATTTACACACTACCCACATACTCCCTAATACTCTAACTATTATTAATTATTGCTCATGTAAAGTAAAAAAAAGTCCCTCTAAAAGTTTTATTTCCTAAGAACATCTCTAACTCATCTAATGTTATTTTCTGTACAGAACTACATACAGTACATTGGAATGCACTCCACTGCTGTGCAGACCCCACACCTACATTATCTACCTTATTTAGTCTTTAGTCACCCATTTTTGAGTAAGTTATTTCCACTCCAAAAAGACCAGAAAAAGATCAGACTTCAGGGTAAGATCACTCCATTGCTTACTACTGACTAAAGCTAGTGGCAATGAATTGAAAGAGTGGAAGGCAGACCCTACTAATGACAGACTTTTAAAAGTGAAGTTATGGAGAGATATAACAATCAAATTATTGCCTTCAAAGCAAATTATGTCAAGGATCTATAGAAGTTGCATCTTAGCCATTCCAAACAATTCTAACACTGGAAAACAGAGTCACTAACAAGCGGTTTCCAAAATGTACAGCATCTACTTTATTCAACAATTTTGCTTCCCCAGCTACTGTACCAGCACCCAACATACAGCCAAGTGACTATTTCCACTCCCTGCACAATTATCTGCAATAAAGTCTCATTACATGATCACAAGTCCAAAGTCATCTAGAGAAATCCATTTGCAGCTATAAGCATGAGTTTCATACAATCTGCACCAAATGCTTAAAATGTGGTTGCCACCTGCTTATAGTTACAGATTTAGGTTCATAGGTGTGTACTAGGCTAATGGCTCTGTAGCCTTTACAAGCCTAGCCCACAGGATTACCCTGGTATTGTGTCACCCGACCTTAGTTCCCAGTGCATCTGTCAAATAGAGCCACTGGACTGATCCCCGGGGTGAAGAGGGCCAGTGAGGTGCTCTGCTTGACATGTATGGGAAGTCTATTCCATAGCAAGGGCAGTCTCTGGGTTATGAACCTGCCCCTCCAGCATGTTCTGTTGATTGTGGTAACAAGGTTGAAGTCTCTGGACCATGTGGTGTGGTGGAATTGGGATTTCTTTAGATGTAGCATTTCTAACAGAGCTGGGTCAGACATGGCTTTGTAAGTCAAGTAGAGATCGCCTCTAAGTAGGCGATATGAGACAGAGAATAGTTGTAGTTTTTCGATTTTGTCCATCTAGGACAAGTGTTTAAGGCCTAGGATCATCTTTGTGAGGTACTTTTGCGGCCTCGCCAGTTGTTGCAGGTGTCTAGTGAGGTACATGCCAAAAGGGGCATTGTACTCAATGATTGGCTTAATGAGGGAAGAGTAGAGGGAGACAATGACCTCTTTCTTCCTGGATGAAAAACCCTGAGAACTTTCTGATCAAAATGGCAATTTGATGGTCAAAAGAGAGGTTGCTATCAACCTGTGTTCTCAGATTTCTTATAACACCTTCAGTGTTCAGTGTACTACCATCGATATGGTAATTCAAGGGAACCAGGTTTTTCCCAAGGGGGATAACGACACATTTTTTGGCATTGAGCTTAAGGCCATGGTTCTAACTCCAGTCTTTGGTCTCAGTATGACCTTCCTGTAAGATGTCAGCATCACTTGGGGAGTTAATAATAGCTCCCAACTTGCAATCATCTGTGAAGTTTGTTAGCCAGAGTCCCTTCATGTTAGCCTGGACTTCAGAGAAATAGATACTAAACAGGAGAGGACCCAGGACCAAACCCTGTGGGACTCCACTCGTGACTGGTCTGCAGTCTGACTTGGAGTCAGCTACTTTCACACTCTGGGTTATATCTGTGAGCCAGTTTGCAACCCACCTAGTGATATAGGGGTTGATGCCTAGCTTAGTGAGTTTTTCTATGATTCCTGAGTGGGGAATGGTATCAAAAACCTTGGCCAAATCAAGGTAGGCTGTATGAAACATCTTGTCCTCATCGACACCTCTGGTGACTGACTCAAAAAAGTCGACCAAGTTGAGCAGGCATGATCTACCCTTCACAAAACCAAACTCTGTAGGATCCAGAGTTTAGAGATTCCTCTAGCCTTGTTTATTAGGTCCAGGTCTGTACAGGTATGACATGCTCTATCCCACACAGCTTCAAGCATCCACTTATTATTCTAGTACCTAAAACTTTTATCCCTTCCAAAGCTGATAACTGTCAATAAAATTCTGAAAGAATCATTTACACAAATTCTTGATTACATAATAAAATTGCATTATGTTGTTGTCTTTCGGCTTTTCCCGGTTAGGGGTCACCACAGCGGAATTCCGGTCCGCTAATGATTGGCAGTAAATTTTCATGAATGCCGAGGTGCCAGCTCAGTGTTCAACCTTCAACGAAGGCACATCCATTTACGCATGTCTTTCGAATGCCCATCCAACCGCGGGGAGGACATGCAGACTCCACACAGAAGGCACTCCCTGCACTCTAGCCAAGAATCGAAAGAGAGAACCTCTTGCTGTGAGGCAACAACGCTACTGCTGCACCACCGTGGATTCATTATAAAATTGCATTATAAAATATGATATTTTAGCTGACAAGCAGCATGGCTTTTGTCCAAATTACAGTAATGTTACACATTCCTTCCACAGCCAAATGTTCAATTAAATGGACAACAAATTTCTTGCTAGCACTATTATTCTAGACAAGAAATGCACCTTTGAAACAGTGAACCATACAGATTACTAGAAAAAGCTATCCTCCTTTGGTTTCTCTAATGAAGTAAGTTTATGGTTTAAAAATCATCAGCTAGAACATTTATGGTAAAAGGTCAAAGCACAAAAACATAAACAAGCTCGATATCCTCATGGACTCTATGAAGAGAGACATAACGGAACTCTCTGACTGTATGTACCAGGCAGGTTTACCCCTAGCTCTAAGCAGCATTCTACCTTCACCCAGAATGATGCCTCAATATGAAAAAAAAAAAATAATTAACTTCAACAACTGGCTTAGTTTCAGGTGTCAATCAAGGGGGATCCAGTATCTGTCAGCCTGGGAAGACACTGCTTTGCCAGTAATGGTCTTCACCTGTCACCTCTTGGCTTTTGGTTACTGACAAAGGTACTTGCCTCCCCCATTGTGACTTTTTTAGGCAACATCATGACAACAATATCTCCAAAGTAAAACATCCACTCAAGACAAACTCAGGGTCATGCTGTTTAATACTAGAAGTCTAAACAGGAAACTGCACTTTCTGCAGACACTCTTCACCTTGGAAGATGCTGATGTCTGTGCAGTCACTGAGACATAGTTCAAGGCTGCAGGGAGTAACCTGGCCATGCAAGGCTACAATGCCTTCCACATGTTCAGACCTGAAAATGTGCATGAAAGAACTAAATGTGGAGGTGTATCCATCTTCATTAAGGACAAATACACCTTGAGACTAGTTAAAATATATGACTCTCTTCAGCTACTCGAAGTCCAGTTAACTGGAGGCAAAACCCCATTCCACATCATTATTAGCTACAGGTGCCCCACCATGAACCAAGGGGAACACACTGGAATTACTACAGTCACTCGCTATACAGCCAAACATCATAGTCATGGGTGATTTCAACTATCCTTCCATAGACTGGGAGAAATATAAGAGCATGAACATGCTTGCCCTGAGGTTCCTGGACTTTGCCAATACAAATACTCTGAAGCAGATAGTCTGAACACCCACAAGGGGCTCAAATGTCCTAGACTTAGTATTCACCAACATCAGGGGTCACTGCACTAACACCCGTGTGTTGCCCTCCCTGGTAAGGTCTGATCATAAATCAGTCTTATTTGAAGTAACGATCTGACCTGACCCCCCACCACCACCACCACCACCACACACACACACACACACACACACACACACACACACACACACACACACACACACACACACACACACACACACACATGAGCTAAAATAATGAAAATTTTCTCCAAAGCAAACTACAGACTACTAAGTGATGGTATAAATAATTATGAATCCCCTGCTAACACAGCAAACAAATACTCCTATGCAGGGGTGGACACAAATGCCTTGTATAACCACTTATACAGCTGTATGAACTTGGCTGTACCTGAATGGATCAAAACCTGGTGGACCTCAAGTATTAATAGGTTATATAGCAACAGGAAGAAAAGGATGTCTAAGAACCAGAGGAAGCTGCCTCAGCAGAGGAAGAAGAACCTCTACAGCTTGAACAAGCAAATCAGATATCTTGTATAGTCCTCTAAAACTAGTTACAAAGCTAAATTAGCATCCCTAACTACAGATAATCATAAGGAATTATTTAGCTACATCCAAAACCTAAAAATGAAGGCCCAGCTTTGTGCCGAAATAGTAGTGGACCGTACCACTCATACTAAACCTGAGAAAATTGCCAACCTGCTAACTAACAGATTTGGCACAAATTTCACCCCCCCCCCCCCCCCGTCCCCACCAGTAATACCCCAAAACATACCAGCCATCAGTCCTTTACCTATTATTTCCAAAGAGCAGGTCAAAGAGCTAGTCTGGGAGTGATAACATGCAAGGCTGCTAACTAAATAGCCTAAAACAGGAAGTTGTGGAATCACTTGGCACTCTCTTTAACCACAGCCTAAGCACACTGGCTTTGTTCTAGCAGACTGGGAAACATCAACAGTAATCCCCATGCACAAAGAGAGTCCATCATCCGACCCTGGAAACTATAGAGCCATAAGCCTAAACCAGCCTTATCTGCAAGGCCATGGAAAGAATAATCATGGACTTTATTAACAAAGACATAGCTGACCTTAAAATTCTCATCTCAACCCAATCTGGCTTTGTTAAGGGCTGATCATATTTATTACACCTGGTGGACTTCTTCAAGAATGTCACCAAAGCCTTGGACAAAGGCAAAACAGTATATACCTCCTATCTCGATTTAGCCCCACTCAGCTGGGGATTAACCCATACATCACTAGATGGGTAGCCAGCTGGCTCACTGGCAGAACACATACATTCAAAGTAGGGGATTCTGCCTCTATCAGTAGACCAGTTACCAGTGGTGTACCACAAGGATCTGTGCTGGGCCCACTACTGCTTGGAATCTACTTCTCAGAAGTCCACACAAAATTAGTCAGACTGTGGCTTACCAAGTTTGCTGACAACTGCAAAATGGTTGCAATCACTGAGTCCCCTAATGATGTTAACATATTACAAAAAGGGGTAACACAGACAAACAACTGCTGCCCAAGCCACAGACTCAAACTAAAGACAAAAAAAAACAGCAGGTTAAACCTGGATCACGTCATGTGACATATTAATGAAGTATTTAAGTGAGGGGGAGTGTCAGAGTCAATGTTTCTGAAGAAGTCTCGTTTGATTTGAGGTAGACGAAAGGCGCCTAATTAGACTGTGTATACAGCTTTATTTCATCCGATTGTGTCTACAGAGTATTTATTTTACCTATTTATTTTACCTTGAATAAACCAGTTGGCAGTTTTTTTACGCAAGAAGTGAGTTGTGGTTACTACGGAGTACACTGACTGGGTTGCGGTAGCAGCCATCCTTTGTCTATTTTGCAGTTTAAGTGGTTTTTCGAAGTTTGTCCTGTGGCTATGTTTTGGATGGCTTCCGACAAAACAGCAGTAACCAAATGATGAGTACACAAGATAACAAATCCGGTAATTTTACTTTACTGATTAATCTGCTTTCTCAGCGGATTGAAAATTTTGTCTACTCGGTTAGACAGAATGGGAGATAGAGCAATTTACAGCCAAACAAATGTAATAGACCATAGCCAATTGAACGGAACGGGTAATGGTAGTGTACGTCAACCGAGAACGGATTCAAATAATGTTAGTAGAACTGACACAAACCTTAACACATCAGTAAATCAAAGGCACTCTATGCAAGAGAATAACATTGAAATGAGAAATGGAACAAGAGAAACAGTTACCAACGTAGCATCTAATGCCTCGGGGATTATAGGGACTCCCAATATAACAAATTGGTTAAACAAACCTATGATATTTAATGGGACTCTATCGGCTTTTCAACAGGAGAACCCGGCTGGAGGCAAGTTAACAATAAGTGTGAATTTTAAAACATTCGACCACGTTTTGGTGAAGTACAAAAAGCTACAATTAGAAGTAGCATACTTTCAAGAGTGCATAAAGGAAAAGATAGTCCCGAAAGGGCTGAAAGTATGGCAGTATCCAACAGGTTTGGAAGAAGGGTCAACTTTCCATAAGGAACTAATATGTATGTTCGACAGACATGGGATTGAACTATTAGAACTTATGGTCAAACACTATCAAGAAAATTTGGAGGTTTTAACAACGGATATACAGAAAATCGATCAGGAGATAGTTAAAGATAATGATTTGAACTGGTATAAGTTGGAGTATAATAGAACTTTCGACAGCATTAACCAACTTATGGACAAACTACAAGCTACTAAAGTACGGAAAATGCAAAGAGATAAGGTAGCATATAGAAATGGGACAGCATACCCAAAACCTCCCCCGTCACAAGTATGGAAAACAACAGTTGAGGTACAGAGGGAGAGAGGTAGTTCTGACCCTCAAGGAGTGGAAACTAGTAGCCAAGGAGGTGGAACAACAGAAAGTTTACCCACAACCGAGAACAATGGGGTACAAAGGAGTGAGAGGATTAACCAAAATAATTCTAAACCTAGAGGTCAACAGGGGTTAAACCAACATTATAACAGTGGTAACAGTGAAAATTTTCACCATCAAACCTGGAACCACACCCCCCGAGGAGCGAGACAACAATGGCCCAACAACAGGAGACGGAGGAGATAGGCCATGTGGACATAACAAATAAAATGTACTGTAATGTTTTAACTAACTTACAGGGCGATTATAAAGTCTTTAATTATACAGAGACTATAATCGAACCTGATATAATTGAACTATGTGCAAAGGGCCAGACGTTTGTTGTCGCAGAGAAAGCACAACTAGCACAAACTTTGATAGACCTAAAATTATTTACATGCAAAATGAACTTGGCAGCTATGATGGGATCAAGTGAATGTAACACAAATGAATTTTATACAGCTAGCACTTTTAATCCGCCATTACATAACAGCATTGCTTTGTTTGAAAAAAATGTGTGAAATTGATTTTATGTTTAACATTGAGAACAGAAAGATGTTAAAAAATGAGAAGAATATTACAAAGCATGAAAGACAGGTTATCAATGAGCTGAAAAAGTTACCATTGAGATTTATGAAACCAGACAAGGGAGGGGGGGTTAGTTGTTATGCAAATTGAGGACTATAATCGAAGAATGGAAAGTTTATTGAATAGTGAAACATACATCAGGGTGTCCAAAAATGAGCTTAATATAGCATATGCAAGAATAAAAAGCTATTTAAATGACTTGTTTATTGAGGAAAAGGTGGACATTGATATGCATAAGTACGTGAGTATGGTTGCACCACGTATCCCCATATTATTCGGTGTGCCAATAATACATAAAAGCCTGGTAGACCCACCTATGAGACCCCTAGTAGATGCACAAAACAGCATAACGTACAGTTGTGCTAAAGTAGTGGATTCAATTTTGAAAAAATACATTAAAGAGGAAAAACAGATCTGTAAAGATTCGTGGTCATTCTTGAAAGAGGTAAACAATTTAGAATTTAAGGGAGACCACAATTTTATAACAATAGATGTAAAAGATTTATATACATCTATCCCACATCAAGAGGGAATAGAAAGGGCTGCAAGACAGTTACAAAAGCTAGGAGCCCCAAAAAGTGAAATTAATCTAATAAAGGAATTGTTGGATATTATTTTGAGTAATAATTACATCACATTCAACAATTTCTTTTATTTACAAAAAATAGGGGTCGCTATGGGGTCTCCCTGTGGAGCAAGTTTTTCAAATTTGGTGATGGCAAATTGGGAGGATGAATTTATTTGGAACAACTCCAGTATAAGAGAATGTATATTCTTTTATACAAGATTTTTAGAAGATATTTTTGTCATCATAAAAGGCGATGAGGAAACAGCTAAAAACTTGCTTAATTATTGCAACAATACTACCGATTTTTTGGGTTTCACATCAAATTTTGGGGATAAAAAGATTAACTACCTAGATGTAGAGTTAAAGAAAGATATCAGTAACAATAGATGCATGAGTACCATGCACAGAAAAGAAACATATTCTAACAGCTTCTTGCACTTCACAAGTTGTCACCCATTTCACCAGAAGAGATTGGTTATTAAGGGACAACTTGTGAGAGCTGCTAGAATTATTATTATTCAACAAATCACCAAAGCCTCCACGATAGCAGCAAATATTATTTTATTGAGATAAAACAAGCGCTTTCACGCATCTAACAATGCGCTTCTTCAGGTTACAAGTTTTAAATGACATAAGTTCATTTTATATAGTAAATTATGCACCCAATTAATTAAAATTTCGGCGGGAAAAATATCAATTAACCATTAAGAATCATTGATTGTCACTAATAGTTAGAATCAAGCCCTTATATGGAAAGCATTTCCTGTGGTGAAAACTCTTTGAAAGAATTATACAACAACTTTCAGTATAAATATACCAGATGACTACAAGTGTAAGCTAAAGAAGTTCAACATCCTTTAACCTTATATCCGTTCGGATAGTCTCCGTGGTGGATTTAAATATGTTATAACTTTTTCTTACAAAGAAATTAATCAACAACAAGAATCTTATGTTGCATTAATTCTGTTGTGAACCACAAGTTGAAGTGCTATACTTTGGTATTTATATGTATCGACACCACATGAACTTTTGTATTAAAAAGAAATAGTATATATATAGAAAAATTCATGATGCAAAGGGTGTCAGTTCCTAGATGTAATATATCTGTATAAAAAGTATGCATAATAAAAAATAAATCAAGTCATCAACTAATATATAATAAAATATAATATATAATAATATAGAATAAAATGAAATATAAAAAATTGTATTGTAGATAAAATGAATAATTAAATTAGGTTGACATCATATTTCCATATCAGGTATAACATTAAAGTAAATAGATTATGGTTACTAGCATGTTGTGTAAATTTTATCTATTTATATAATCAATTTTTCATATATTCCTGATATTAAATTCAAACCACAATTATATTTACAATAGCGCTGGTCTAATGTTGATCGCTGTATTTAGGCCTGGCTCTATGTGTGCTCTGAGCAATAAAATCCATTTTAACTCGTATAATTCTAAAGTATCACGTGCATTACCTTCCCTTCTACTTGGATAAAGTATCTGTAAGACTCTAAATTTAAATGAATGTGATGTAAATATTTGGCAATGTCTAGCTAGAGCATTATTAGTATTCATTTTTTGTATGTCATATAGATGGTTGTAGGCTCGATCTTTGAGCCTACGTGTTGTCATGCCCACATAGTACACATTGCAAGAGTCACATGTCGCCAAATATATAATATTTTTAGTATCACAAGTAGCATAAAAATTAGGTATAAAATTATAACCTGTCTGCATGTTTTCAAATGATTGTTGGACACTAATATGCTTACAGACACAACATCTGTTGCATGGATAGGTTCCTTGCCTATATTTCATCCTAATATCCAAGGGAATATGTAGCGTTTTTTCTTTGCACAGTAATCTTTTTAAATTTGGACAGTTGCTATATCTGAAGGTGGGTGAGCACCCACCACATTCTTCAGATCTTGATTCATGTAAAGTAACTCCAATTCTTCTGAATAATCTCTTTATGTATTGGATATCATTTGTGAATTTAATATCATATTGTATCTTACCCTTATTCGATCTGGCAAAATGCCCATATCCGTTTGATTTATATCTAACACTACAAGTTATCTTTGTTTTGTCCTCAGATAATAGTTGCAAATGATCAGAGTATCCCCTATTCATAAAACATTCTTTTTGAAAACTCAAAAGCATTTCTCTGTCCTTCATATCACTACATATTCTGTTAGTTAGAGCTGCTAGAATGATAAGCCTAGAGGCTGACTTTAAAAGTGAATGTGACAAACTTGAAGGAATGTTTCTTAAAAAAGGATACCCACAAAGTTTAATAGTAGAATTGACTGATGAAATTATGAACAAAAGGAACAGAGGAATGTACAAACCCATCCTATGGTCTGAACAAAATAATATTAACAACCCCAGTAATTTAGCCTCCTATACTAACAGTAATAATAAGGAAGTAAGTAAACTGATGATGTACAGTTTTATGACAACATATAGTGTTAACTCAGAAGACCTAAGAAACATTATATAAGAATTGGACATTGTTAGAAAGTGACCCTTTTATTAATAGAAACATTTCTGAACTACCTCAGATAATTTTTAGAAAAGGGAAAAACATAAAGACAATATTAGAAAGTAATATTGAGAGCACAACTAGAAATCCAGGAATGACCAAGTGTGAACTGTGTAACTTTTCTAAGCAAATTGACACGGGTAAAAGTTATTGGATTAAGGACAGAAAATACATCACTAAGAAGAAATTTAATTGTCTATCCAAGATGGTTATTTACCTGGCGAAGTGCCAACAATGTCCTGTGTTCTATATATGGAAAACTATAAGAACCCTAAGAGAGTGAGTGTACGAACACATTTATAGTATAAACAATAAAAAAATGGAGAATGCACTCGCAAAACACGTTTCAGAAAAAACAGAACACATATTTAAGTTTCGTGTAATAGACCAAGTTTGTCCGGACGGTAGGGGAGGGCCTGATAACCTTATCTTAGAGAAGTTAGATATGTTGTGGCAGTTAAACACAAATGCTTGCTGTTACCCAGGAATAAATGAAGTTAGCTCCATTTTATGCATTTTAAAACAAAAAACCTAAGCAGGTGTAATTGATTCTAATGATACGTGTATTTGATAGTATTAAGTAGAATAAATTAAATATTTTGAGTAATGTATTGGGAAAGTAATAGATTTAAGGCACACAGTGAAAGACTGTTAGGAGATATATTATACACAGTATATATATATGTTTTAAAAAAAAAAAGCAGGTTAAACCTGGATCACGTCATGTGACATATTAATGAAGTATTTAAGTGAGGGGGAGTGTCAGAGTCGATGTATCTGAAGAAGTCTCGTTTGATTTGACAGAGACGAAAGGCGCCTAATTCAACTGTGTATACAGCTTTATTTCATCCGATTGTGTCTACAGAGTATTTATTTTACCTATTTATTTTACCTTGAATAAACCAGTTGGCAGTTTTACACAAGAAGTGACTTGTGGTTACTACTGAGGATAATACACTGACTGGAGTTCGCGGTAGACCATCCTTTGTCTATTTTGCAGTTTAAGTGTTTTTTTGAAGATTGTCCTCAAACTAAACACAAAACAGTGCATTTTATCCTTTAAGATGTCCTCAA
>NC_056741.1:112597479-112616039 GCF_019279795.1 Protopterus annectens | reverse complement strand
TCCACAGGTCCTGCAGTACCCTGTTACATCTCTGGAAATTCCAGGCCAATAGAAGTTATGCATAATATGCCTCTTTGTACGTTTTATGCCCATATAACCTGCAAAGGGAATATCATGGGATACGGCTTGAAGCGACAGATGGTAGGCTCTAGGCACTACCAACTGCTGTGCTCTCTCACCTTCTAGATCTCCCTCAGGGGCCCACTCTCTGTATAGTAACCCTTTGTCCCAGTATACAGATTCCCAAGCTACCTACCTCAGTCCTTGCAATGTAGGGGCCTGAGAGCTGAGCCTATCTCTACTCTCTCTTTGTAGCCCTTCCCAGCTCCCCTTCCACAGGATGTCTGGCATCCTCTGCCAGTGGTGCCTCACTGTCAGCCTGGGTACTACTACTCACCTGTACCTTTGCAGTCACTCTGTCCAAGGGACTATCAGTACCCACAAGCAGCTGTGGCTCACATTCACTCTCACTGCTACAGAGTAGCACCCTCCCTGAAGTAACCACCTCATCAGTCCTGGCTGCAAGTATGCAATCTTTTTTGGTCTCTCCCAGGCTACCAGACTTACCTGCTTGTCTCCAAGCCTGACTGCATGTAATTGCACAAGCACATGGTATTGTCTCATCCAAATCCTTCCCTCTCAGGACATCTGCAGGATGGTAGTTTAGTACCCCTGTTGTCTCAAGACGACCTACTCTTGGTATTATGTCTTTCCCACTTACTGGCTCCCTCATCTGTTGTTCCCCACCTTGCTTCCATGGACACCTGTATGCCACATTGCCCCACTGACTGCATTCAAAACATTTAACCCTAGCTCCTGGATGTGTACCTGGACTAGTGGCTTCCCCTGCTACTGGCAGATTATGTTGGGGCAGTTTGTGCTGCCCACCATGGGTTCATTTAGACCCATGAGCAGTACTGGGGGGTTCCTTCCTATGCAGGGATGCCCTGCTTGCCAGGTATAGGTCTCCCTTCTTCCCCAACTCATCTGAAGTAGCACATTGTCTATCAGCTAACCAGATCCTCATGTCCTCAGGCAAAGTGCTAAGGGCTTGTTCCCTCACCAAAAGGTCTGTCAGACCTTCAAAAGTGGTGACCTGACATCCACTCATCCACCTTTGGAAATAAGTGCTCAGCTCAGCAACATATTCACACACACTTTCATCTGCCTTGTGTCTATGCTCACAAAACTTTTTCCTATACGTTTCAGATGTTAGCTTAAAAAACTCTAATAGACAATTAGTTACAGCAGTATAATCAAAACATGCACTGTCAGACATTTTAGATAAAACAGTTACAGCTTTACCATAGAGTAAAAGGGTCAGGAACCGTATCCAGAGCCTTTGGTCAGCACTATACTGTTTGCATACCCTCTCAAACATATGAATGAAACTATTAAAATGAGTCTCCTCTTTAAACTGTGGAAGAAATTTACTGACTTGTGCTTCTGGGGTCCAGTTACTCTTTTCCCCATTACCTCCATGAATCTGGCGAAGAGCCAGCATTTCTCTCTCATGCTTCCTCTGCCTCTCCTTTTCCTCGGCTTCTATTTCCAATCGCCTGGCCTCCAACTCAAGTCTCTTTAGCTCCAGATGGAATTTTAAGTCCTCTGCAAAAACATTGAGCTGTCCATTTTACAAGGGTATTATATCACCACTGCTAGTCTGATTGTCTTCCTGGTTGCTGTTTTCTGATGCAGCTGTAACCAAAGCTCCCATCAGGTCTGCCTTAGTCAGGTTTCCATGCACCAGTCCCCTAGCCTGGCACATCTCCGCCAGCTGGCTCCTTGTAAGCTTTCCATACTCCTCTGCTGATATGCTGCCTGCTCACCCTGACTACCTAAGCTAACAAAAGAGGTAAAACAATTGTGATCCAAACTCTGAGTATTCACTGCGTGGCTGATTTAGAGTACAAATCACCTTCAGAGCTCACTGTACACCAGCTACAGGAATTCACTCTACCCACACCACTACAAGCCAATTAGTATTTGTCAGCCAATTAATATGTGATGTGGATATCCTACCTCTGCCAAACAATTAATATGTGATGCCCATGCCCTGGCCCAGCAATCAAGGACCCTCAATCCTCACCGCTAACACCAGTGAGAGGCGTCTCATATAGGATGAAAGGATAACCAATACACACAGCAAAGTGCAATTTCCCTTAACAGCACACAAAGATCACAGTCATTCTGGGGCTGGTCGCTCCCTTGCTCTCCAGGTCCCCAATAAGACTCCCCACTGGCACAGCTATAGGGTCCAAATCTCAGCCAGCTGAGCATGCTAAAGCCTCCTGCACCCTCTCTGTCCAGCCAGTGCTTCATGTCCCTGCCCAAGTAGCTGACACACACACAATCTGAGATAAGAGTTTATACAACCACACAGACACTCCTGGGGAAGGCTGGCACAGGTTCTCTATTTGTGCCCCTTTTACCCAGACTATACAGTAGAAATCACTGCCACCACCCAGCTAATATTTATCAGCTACTCAAAGGCCCTTAAAAGGGTGTCCAATTATTGCTGTGCAATATTATTACCCAATTGATAGTATAACTAAACAGTCAAGGCTTATGGAGTGACTTGGTACAGTAATCACTACAAATAGGTAATGTACTCTATAGTGTAAATTATCTCTGCACAAAATAGCCACAGTTGAAAGGTTTTAAAATATTTAATAATAAATAATAAAAACACAAGACAATACTTCTTACTACACAGTGCTAGTCAAGAGTTTAGAGATCACAGAGAAATACTTAAAATAATTCAGTAGTACAGTTCTGACATCACAGAAAAACACTTAGTCTAATCTTTCTAGTTTCTAGCTATTACTAAAAGAAAACACATTTCTAAGACAAACTTACATTTAGAGCAAGACAGCGCTGAGTTGGATGGTCAAGACAAAAAAGCGTAATAATCTCTGATTCTCTCTGTTTTTAAAATCATATTCCTGGTTCCCATTACATCATTCTTCACACTTCCCTGGGTTCCCAGGCTAATAGAAACTGCATTTACATTTTAACATCTCATTGTGTCATGTTGCAGCTGCTCAGGAAGCAGAGCAATAAAAATACATTTGCATGTTTAAATCTATCAATTTAACTCTTGGTTAAGACAATAGAAAGAATGTATTGTTCTAGATGGGCTGGAGCCGACTTTAGATCAAAGGGTCACAACATGCTTTTACTTGGTCAGTAGAGAGGACTGTTGCCAAATTTTTTGCAGTTCCACATCTAACAGCAGTTTTTTCCATGTAAGACAACAAAACTGTGCCTTACATTAATATTTACAAATGATAGAATTATCTATAAAATTCTGTCTGGCTAGACTGGCAGCCTTCACAATATGTATATATCTATCTATCTATCTATATATATATATATATATATATATATATATATATATATATATATATGTTTGTGTGTGTGTGTGTGTGTGTGTGTGTGTGTGTATAGAGGAGATGACAGTTTGTATTATCATGGGTGAGAAGTTGGCCTAGTGCAGGATTTTTTTCTGAATGTGTTACCACATTGTAGGCAATGGCTAATTGGTGATTGGTTAGTAGCTCGGGAAGTTCCAGCCATTTCAGTTCCCTAAGAGCATGGCAATGGTGGGTTCTGAAGATGGGGTTGTTTGCAAACTTGGCGATTTTATTATACCATGATTAGAGTCTGGCAAGGTCAAAATTTCTAAGCTGGGTAAGAACTGGAGCAGCATACATTAGGGTAGACAAGAGGTGAGTTTGGGCTAGGGTAATCTGTGCTTGTTTCAAGAGGGATTTCTTGTGCCTATATAGTGTTCCCATTTGTTATGGACTTTTTTGATAGTTTGTGAAATGTGGACGTCAAAGTGTAGATTTGTATCAATTTCATTGCCTAGGAGTTTGGTATGGTCAGAGGGAGAGATAGTGCCATTTTTGGAGGAGATAGTGAAGGATAGAGGGGTGGAAATGGTTTTGTTGGGGGTGAAAAGTAGTAATTTGGTTTTATTAGGGTTTAGAATAAGCTGGATCTGAGTGATCCAACTTTCCACAGAGCTAAATGATTCCTGGGTGAGTTGCTGTAGGGTTGGAAGTGATGGAGCTGAACAGATAAGAGTTGAATCATCAGCGTATTGTATAAGTGAACCATGCTGTGTGGTGGTATGGAGATTATTAGTAAATATGGAGGAAAGAAGTGGACCTAATATGGAGCCTTGTGGTACACCTATGGTAGTTGGGAGTAAAGGGGATAGTACACTTTGCCATTAGACAGATTGTTGCCTATTTGACAGATAGCTTTTAAACCAGGCTATAGTGGAAGGGGCAAAGGATAGGAATGTCAGGGTGTCTAGTAGTAAGGAATGTGAAACCATGTCAAATACTTTGGAGAGGTCTAGAAATATTGCAGGTACAAAGTTATTATTTCTATGTTGGTTGATTAGATTGGTGAAAGAGAGCAGAGTGGTGGTTGTGTTATGTTGTTGTTGGAAGCCATGCTGTGTGAGGGAGAGGAGATGGTGTGAGTTTAGTAATTCTATTACCTGAGAATGTATACATTTCTCTAGTATCTTAGATAAGGGGGATAGAATGGCAATGGGGCAATAATTTGAGTATTGTAAGAGTTTCCACCTTTATGTAGTGGAATAATGTATGATACCTTCCTTAGCTTTGGAACATATGCTTCTTGTATGGAGCGATTGATAAGTATAGAAATAGGGTAGGATAAGGATTCAGTAGCTATTTTTAGGAAGTTGGCTGGTAGATTGTCAGCAACAAGGGTGTTAAGTTTCAGTTTTAGGAAGTGTTTTTTAATTGTTGAGGTGGGAACCGGTGAGAGAGTAAACGATGGTGTGTTTGGTTGGGTATATGTAGGGCTGTTATTGGATAGTTGGGAGGATAGTGTTAAGATGGATTCTGTGAAGTGGTGATTGAATTGGGAGTCAGTGTCCTTGTTGTCATTCATGGAGTTAGGAGTGGGAGTGGCAGTTTTGCCTGATTTTAGGAGAGAGTTAATGACATGTAAAAATGTTTGGGGATCTTTTGAATGCTTGTTTTGGATATTGAGGAAGTAATTTTGTTTGTCGAGTTTAGTTTGTCTCTTGGCCTGATTACTAAGTTGTAGGTAACTTTGTTTGGCTAGGCTAGTATTGTATTTCTTCCAAATTCTCCAAGTCTCATCCATTGACTTTAGAAGGGTTCTAGTTTCCCTAGTTAGCCATGGTGCATAGTTTGACTTGGCTCTTATTTTCCTAATTGGTGTGAGTCTATCAAGGATATTGATGAGAATATTGTTGAAGAAGTCAATGGCTTGGCCTAGATTTAGGGTTTGTAGTAGTTTCCAGTTACTATGTTTTAGAATACTGTTTATTTCTTGTATATTTAGTTTATGATTGTCTTTGACTTGTCTAAAAACAATGGGTTTGGCTATGGTGGTACATTTCTGCAGGAGGAAGGTGGGGAGATGGTCACTAAAACAATCATGAAGGCATAAGATAGTTTTGTTTGGAGCAGCTAACTAGTGTCCAATCTAGAATTGAGTGTTTGTGGGTTTTTTGTCAATTCTAGTGGGTTCTTGGATAAGTTGGGTAAAACTGGAAAGATTAATATGGTTAGTGGGGTTGTTAGAGGTACAGGCTGACCAATCAGTGTCCAGGTCACCTAGTAAGATGGTTTCTTGAGGGAAATTATCTGTGGCCCACTGTAACTTTTCTTCAATGATGGGAGAGTTATTACCTGGGGGAATATAACAGCAGAGAATGATAACAGTTTTTGTGTCACTTATGCTTAGGGTTGAACCTAAGGTTTCAGCATTTTGAAATTTAGGTATGGGGGTTTGAGGAGGTTTAATGTTGATTGTATTATTGTAGAGGATAGCAACTCCACCTGCCTTTTTGCCCACTATATCCAGTCTTACGATATTATATCCTGGTGGGAGAATTTCTTCATTTTGAGTACTAGGTTTTAGCCATGTCTCAGTAATGGTTAGTATGTCAGGGGAGTAGTGAGCTATAAATGCATGTAGGTCAGAAAGTTTGTTAGAGATACTTCTGATGTTGACATTCAGAATCAATATTTCAGAGATTTGCCTAACAGAGAGTAGAGAGATTTGTGGTCCAGGGTTTGGGTGTATGTCTCCAGATATAAGAAGATTTTTTAGTGATAAACAGTATGTGTTTAATTGTGTGCACTATGTCTATGTTAGATCTACATGATTTTTTTTTTAGTGTAAGATGGTGTTATGTGAGACTTATCAATGTGTAGGATTAAGCTGACTTTAATGAATGTAGAAGAGATAGGAAAGAAAATGTGTGAGTGTATATTTGTTTGAGAAAGTGTTATGTGGAATGATGTGTTTTCTAGTGATGTGTTTGTATATAATAATGTGATGTTTGTTAGGTACGTGATGGTTAGGAAGAGAAATCCTAGGATTAATGGTAATTTATGAGGGAGTGGCGGTTGGGTTTTAGTAGTTTTGGGGTTCAAGTATGGGTGTGAGTGTGAATGCATGGCAAGTAGATATTATGTACCATTTTAAGGTAGAAATTTGATAGGGGGTATGTATGAGAGGTCTTTGATTGGAGGAGGGTGTGGTCAAGTGACCTGGGATTAGAATAACTGTAGTGGTAGTGGGGTGCAGCTGAGAAACAGGGGCAAGGTAGGGGAGTGGAGTGAGCCATGTGTAGCGAGGCAAACGGAGAGGGCTACACCAGTCTGCGAGACTGCAAAACCTATCTATAGTGCTGGTCAGGACAGAACAGTAAAAGAAAGATACCTCTGTAATTAAGCAGGAGTGGGAGGGAGTTGTGGAGGTTCAATGTGGGGGAGGGGGTAGACACAAAGTAATACAAGGTTGTGAGTCAGAAAAACTGGACTAGGCCAGCTGCTAAAAAGAAAACAGGAAAAAAAACTAAGTCAATTCCAGGTCAGTATAGTGCAATATCTTCCTAATAACTACAAACCTTGGGATTCCAAGATGGCCGCCGACTAGTCTAGTCCTTACTCTCTGAGCTCCTCACAGCTATTTAACTTTTGTTTTTTTTTACAAGTTTATATCAACCTTTTTCCTCAAATTTTTATACTAAAAGATTTTATAAATCTTTTTCTACGCATTTGGATTATTTTTTCTTCTGGACTTATTATCCTGGGATTTATTTTACCTCAGAACATTCTTGGTCTCTCTGCTGCTGGGACTCCTACTGCTCCAGTCTGTTCCTGGTTCCTGGTATCCTGTTGACTGCATTCCATTTCTGGGCATGGCTACAAAATCTGACTCCATGGAGACTCAGCCTACAAAGGCCAAATATACTTCAATGCTCTCTCCTGAAAAGATTCAGGTTCAAAAGACTGAAATCATCTAGACAACCTACAGAAACTATTAATGTAAGTAATAAAGATTTAAATGGCTCAAATTTCCTTTTAGAAGAACTAAAAATAGCATTAAAACCAATCCAAAGTGCTATACAAAACTTTTCAGAACAGTTTGCAGACTTTAGTAAATCTTTAAAGCAAATAAACGATAGCATTGTTACTATTGAAAATAAAATCTTAGCTTTGGAAGTTAAAACAGACTTATTGGAAAGTGACTTTAAATCTAGAGATAAAACTATTTCAGATTTACAAGCTAAAATATTGGATCTGGAAGCCAGGAGTCAAGAAATAACATCATTATTCGTGGTTTACCTGAATCTTATGACAATAAAAACTTGTTATCTGTGACTAAAATATCTTTGAAACACTGTTAAATTGTGAAGCTTCTTCAAAATCTATAATTGTAGAGAGAGCACACAGAGCACTGCGTACAAAGCAAGATTCTTCCACACCAAGGTTAATTTATACTAAGTTACTAAACTTTCAAGACACTTTCCAGATCCTAGAAACTGCTAAAACAAAGAAACAATTCATATGGAAGTCTCACAAACTATCATTTTCCCAAGATCTTCCTGCACAGATCAAATTAAATAGACAAAAACTAGCCCCCTATTGTGCTGACTTGATAAAAAGAGGAATTAGATTTCGAATGGCTTATCCTAATACCTTGTCTTTCACAGCTAATGACAAAAGATTTGTATGTTCAGATCCTAAAGATGCAAAGACATTTTTCTTAAAACATTTAAAAAGCTTCCTGACACTGTATCTTAATATTCTACTGTTAAAGAACTACAATAAGGTTTGATTTTTTCATTTCTTTACTCTGACAGTATTTGTGTTACATGATTTGTAATTCTGCTGTGACATAATTATATTAGCTTAAGAAATTGTCATGTAATTTACACATGATGGATTTGGTGTGACAGTGTGCAGGGACAGGATATATGCTTGTTAGATTTGTGTGGATTAATAGAAGCATTTAAATTGCTGTATTTACTTTTTTCTCTTTCTCTCACATATGCTTGCTGTGTAAATAGATAATATGTTAATTTTACTACAAGCTTTTGAGTTACAGCCTTCTGTGTAAGCTAAATGATTTTTGGAGGGAAAAACATTCCATCTCAACATTCTAGCAAGAAAATCTTCCCTCAGAGTTCCAGCTGATGCTCTGCATGAACATCACACTACAGTCTCTCTGAGATGGATGGTAATGTCATCATTTGTGAGGAAAGAAGGACAGTTTCAAATACACAGGTCTGCTTGTTTTCAACAAGTATTCAATAGCGCTAACTTTTTAATAGATCTGGCTATTATTTAAAGTGTTTTCTCTTCATAAATGAAGGTTGCTTTTTAAATTTAAACAGATTCATGTCACATAATATATTCAGTGACTTTTAGTGTGTCTGCATGACTTCAAAGCAAGCTGCTACTTTCATAAAGCAGAGTGAAAATGTTTCTGGAAACAAATGAACAGGTTAGTTTTATATATTAAAATTCTAAAGGATGTGTAAGGAAATGAACATAATTTCCTATTCAGAATATTTTTTCATACAATATTTTATATTATACTGAAGTGTTTAATTTGACAAATGTTACAAAGTATACCTGTTCATATGAAAGTTTCATGTTCTTTCTATTCTCTGCTCTCTTTTTTTCTCAGAGGCTGGAAGTGATATTTATGATTAGTAGTTTATGTTTAAGAAAGCCTTTACTTATTTGAAAGGTTTGAAATAACTATCTTTAATATGATTAGCTGAATCTACCTGTATATATTTAAGCCCTTAGATTTACTGCATTTAGCTTGCTTGTTTGTTTTAATTAGATGTTCAAAATGTTTACTTTAAAAGCCTTGTCTTTTCATGCTGTTTTGCTATGTTACATCTATAGCTCAGAAGAATAGTATGGCTACATAACCTAACAGAGTCATTAGTAAAATATTCAAAAAGTAGATTTAAAATTATATGTATGCACATTGTTGTACATTCAGTCCAATATATATGATGCTGTTTAAGTTACTATTTAATAATATAATTATACTTTATTCATGTATATTAACTAGTGTTAAAACCTTACAGCTTATAATATTTCATTTTGAATAGTTCCTGTACTACTATTATCCAGTTAATAGATGCATCTCCAGACTGAATTGTTTTTCATTTTGAGATATGGTTGCTTGGTAGTTGTTTTTTGCTTTATTTGAACTATAACTAAATACTCATTCTACAGGTATTAGTGCTTTTATCATACTAATGGTCATGTTGATTAATGAAATTATCACTAAAGTACTAAAGAAGGTTCAGTAGATAGTGCATGACTATTATCTTTAGTTCAGTAATGCTATGCTTATTTACTTATATTATAATGTTACCAGTTGGTTTTGTTATACTTATATATGTTATCTTACATATCTTTCAGTTTTAATTGTATTACTTCTTATGATAGAGTGTTCTAGTTTAGCGAGTGTGATTTATTTATTATTTACTTGTTTCTCTTTCTCTTGAAATACTTGAGGAAATACATTTAATCACTATAAATTTCAATTTAAGGATAGGAGCTTTAGATTAGTACTAGAAGTAGGGATTAGGCATGTTGGACGTCTTGAAATTAGTTAATTTTGTATATATTTTTAGTAGTATTACTCGGACTTTATGTTATGTTAGGCTTCCTTTGAGTTATTTGTATTCTAACTTGAGGTTATTATTATCTATAATTACAATGTTTTTTTTATGTTCTTCTGCTCTTCCTTTATCACAGGGGATTGGTGGGTAGGCACTAGGGTTAGGATAAAGGTTATTATTATACATTTCATGGTTCTTAAAAAACTTTTCTTTTTTTCAACAAATGTTATTTGATGACTTGCTTGAATACTTAAAGACTGTTTTTCTTTTATTTTTTTCTTCTTTTTAATGTTGTGTTGGATTTGCACCTTGAGTTCACTTTTATAGCATCAATAATGATTATACTTGTAGAATATTCCTGTTGACATAATTTTAGATTCTTGGAATGTTAGAGGCATTCAAGATAAAGCGAAAAAGTCACTATTATTTCATATGATCTTTAAATCACAGGCTAACATTTGTTTTATTCAAGAGACCCATATTTCACATATTGATTGGAATAAAGAGTTAAAAAAAATGGATCAAATAGATTATAGCTTCAGGTGACTCATCTAACTCCAGAGGTGTAGCTATAATCATTAAACAAAAATTCATTGGAAATATTATTGATGAGAAATTTGATGATGAGGGAGGTGGTGCTTATTTACCGCTTCTATTTCTGGTTTGGACAAACCCTTATTAATTTTAAATCTATATGGCCCATGTAATTCACAACATTTGTTCATTTTAAAAATTTACAATATTCTTGCATCCTATAAGGATCATCATATTATAGTGGGTGGTGACTGGAATGCAGTTATAAACCCTGTAATTGATCGTTCCTCCACTGTCACCTATAATCTTCAATCTACTCTGGCTATAAATGATTTGATGACAGAATATAATTTAATAGATCCCTCCACACTGTTAAAAGTATAAACAAGAATGATATATATACTTATTATTCTAAGTGCTATCATTCGTGGTCCAGATTAGACTTCTTTCTAATTTCAGATTATATTTCAAAATATATTGTGGACTTTACTACAGAACCCAGATTACTTTAGGATCACTCAAGAATTGCACTAAAATTGAACATAAAACCCAATATCAAAAATAAAACTATGTTTAATAAGTGGACCTTAAATAATAACTTATTGTCAAATGAAGATATTTGCAAACAAGCTTCAGAAATCCTAAATGAAATGGTGAATAGTCTTGAATCATCTGACATTCCTTATGACATACAATGGGCTGCATGTAAAGCAAGATTAAGAGGTTTATTTATTAGTAAAGCTGCTTTTTCAAAAACAATACTTTAAGAAAGAGGAATTCTTAAAATCAAGAATTTCTTCGTTGGAAAATCATCTTAGTCTGAACTATGATGCTACTTTAGAAAACAAATTTTTGATTGTCAGAAAGATTTAATTCTGCTTCATCAAAATAACCTCTCCTTAGCTGAACAAAAGCTACTTGCTTCATATTCAGAGTGGGCCCAGGTTCCATCTAAATTGTTAGCGAGAATTATTAAAGTTAACTTCAGAAATCCAAATATTACATCTTTATCTTATAATAACAGATTATATAATACTGATGAAGAGATTATTCAACTTTTCACCTCTCTTTACACTGAGTTATATTCAGGTTCTTCTAATTCTGTTAAAGATAATCACTCAAAACTCTTTTTAGACTCTTTGCAGTTCCCTAAACTTAATGATAATCAGCAAAAACTACTTTCTACCCCTATATCGGTACAAGAAATCTCGGATTCAATAGATAATCTTAAATTGGGTAAATCTCCGGGACCTGATGGTTTTACTCCAGAATTATTCAAAACTTTCAAATTGGTAGTTCTTCCCTTTCTATTTAAAGTTTACAATCACATAAGAGTTAATGATATCTCAGATATTCATTGGAACACATCCAAAACCATTCTAATTCTAAAAAATAAAGATAAATCTGACCCAGTAAATTATAGACCCATTTCTTTAATTAATGTGGATATTAAGATTCTGTCATCTATTCTGGCTAACAGATTGAAACGGATTTTACCCTCAATTATCTCGTCAGATCAATCAGGTTTTATGTCTCAGAGACATGCTTGGGATCTTTAGAGACTATAATTCATCTCATTAAGAAAAATCCAAACCCTATATATGCTTTGATTATAGATGCATCAAATGCCTTTGACAGAGTATGTTGGAACTTTCTATTTCAAACTATGTTATGTTTTAATATTCCCTTATTCTTTATAAATTTTTTAAAAGTTTTATACAAGAATATGTTTACTAGACTATACATGAATGGTCAATTTTCTGCTCCGATAAAGATCACTAAAGGAACAAGACAGGGTTGTCCATTGTCCCCTTTTCTTTTCAACATTTATTTAGAACCTTTGCTATTGTTTATTACTCAAAATACTTTTCATAACATCCCTAGAATTCTTAATACTAATATTCATTTCTCTGCTTTTGCGGATGATTTAGTAATCTACTTTCAAACTCCATTATCTGATTACAGAAAAATAATGAATTCTATTGATTATTTTTCTTTGGTTTCCAACTATCTTTTAAATTCTACAAAAACTCATATTTTTCCCTTAAATCATTTACCACACAAATCTTTTTTGTTCCCAGACGATCATTTTCAGTTTACTTATAATATAAAATATTTAGGAATCAATTTAGAACACAATAATAGATCTTCCTTTCAAAATAATATTAATAAATTATGGAACTCTATATTGTCTGATATGGACAGATGGAAGCATCTAAACCTTTCATTTCTTTCAAGGGTGGCCATTATTAAAATGAATATTCTGCCTAAATTTCTTTACCAATTTTCATCATCTGATCAGATAATTTCAAAAAATTTTTTTGAGCCTGTAAATAAAGCTTTGGCAAAATTCATATGGTTCCCTAAATCTGTTAGAATTTCCTATTCTAGATTGGCATTTTCGAAGTACAAGGGAGGTTTGGGTTTACCTAATCTTTATCTCTATTATTTGATTGTCTCATCCAATAAACTTCTTACTATCTCTAAATTCAATAACACTTCTTATCCAAATCACTCTTTATGGATAAAATTATGGTATAATTATGTCATTTCTAATAATTTAAATCCTGAAGCTATTCCCTTTATCTCTCTGGATATTTTATTTATTAAAAATATATCTACAGTATTTAAACAAAAGATTAGAGATTTCCAAACCTTACTCAAAATGTGTAAACTAGAAAAGATTTCGCACCATGTTCAGCCAATTCATCTAAACCCAAATATATTATTGGACAATAAACTTTTGAACTTAACAAACTATCCTTTAATTAAAAATCTAAAAGTAGGAGATGTTTTGAAATATCTTGACTTGCCTTTATCTGACTGGCGTAAGTTATTGAAAGTAAACTGGAATTACTCACCAATTCTTACACAACTAGGAGCAATAATTAAAAACAAATTTGTATGTCTGGTCCCCATAGACTCACAATTGAAAAATCTTAACACGATTATCAAAATACTTTCATCATCTGATAAAATGCTCTCAAACCTCATATAAATTAATTAATTCTTTAATGATGGACCACAACTGTCTTTTATCTAATGTTTGGTTGAATTATAATTCCCAATTGTCAGAATCTCAGAAAGTCCTGGCTATTAGACACACTAAGGAATTTATCCCTTTTAAAAAATTAGCATACACACAATTAATGATTAATAATGATGCCTACTTTACCCCAATCAAATTAAACAAATTTAACCCAAATAAGTCCCCTTCGTGTTCATGCTGTTCTCATCCCCAAGCAAACCTCCTTCATATCTATGGTATTGTCATTTTTCTCACAGATTGTGGACATCTTTGAAAGTCAGACTGCAGAAAATGGGATATCAAAAATCCACGTTGACGTGGGAATTTGCTATTCTACATATTCCATTGATTCATCTTTCAAAAGTTGATATTCATGTTATCATTTTTATTTGCTCATTACTAAAACTTTATATAATACAAAATTGGATTGATCGTTCTAAATTAAAATGGGTTACTTTCCAGAAAATGGCTTTTAAATTTATTGATGCTCAAAGATACTTAGGTGGGAGTCCAAAAAAAAAGCTATTAGAAAGGTTGTGTTAGAAAAGGTTCTAAACATATTAAATAGTTAATGTTAAATATTTTTTTTGTTTTCTCTCTCAGGTTGCCTAACTTGTATATAGTGTACATATGGTGTATGTTTTATTTCTAAATAATTTATCAAAATCTCAGGAAGGTTGTTATCACTAGATGAATTGTTATATGTTCATTTATGCCTTCTTGTTTTGTATAATCTTTTAATTGTCTTGTTATTCATATAATTAATAAAAAAATTTTTGAGAAAAAAAAAAACAAACCTTATGCTACTAATCTAGCACAGTATGGTGAAGGACCACAACTTCTACAGGGAAAATCAATTGAAGTAAGGGCTGCAGGTACATAGGTAAACTTTTTCCAAGAGAAAGTAGTTTTAAGTAATTGACCTAGGAATACAATAGGAAGAGAAAAAATGGGGGGAGGGGTGCCAGTAGTGTGCACATGTACAGTGAAAGGGGAAAGAATCTTCAGATTTTGAAATGGAACTATTAAGATCATCGGAGATTTTTAAAATGGGAAAATACAACATTGATGCTGTTGAGAAAAGTATGGATAGAGTTAGATGGGAGAGATATAAAAGAAAATAATGGAATAAATAGACATCCAAAAGAAAATCTGAAGGTATACAAAGAAACAATTCGTTTTTTTGTAGTATTAACATATAACGTGATGAGTGAGACTGTTAAACGAATTATAAAACATTATTGGCAATTCTTATACAAGTTTCCTGAGATAGGAGGTTTAGTAGAGCAGAATGTAATATTTTCCTTACAGGAAAGGAGCAAATCTGAAAGATATGTTGGTACACACTAGGGTCATGAGACAACAAATAAGGTTAACACAACAGATTCAGTTTTTGGGTACTACACCTTGTGGAAGATTTTTGTGTTGCAAACATATTGTGCAAACTTTTTCTAGTATTAATAATATTAAATATGAAGCTGCTGCAACATTTAACTGTTTAACAGAAAGTGTAGTCTATGCTATTAAATGTGGATGCAATAAATTTTATATAGGACAAACAAAAAGAATGTTCAAAGTTAGGTTATTGGAACATTTAAGGGACATTAGAATGAATAAAGAAGAAAGATCCTTAGCTCAACATTTTAAATTGTGTCACAACAGTGTCCCCAAAGATTTAACAGCTACAATACTAGAACAAATACAAGGAGAAAATGTGGACTAGAAAAGAAATATGTTATTATATAAGGAGACTATATTTATTTTAAAATTTGGGACTTTGATCCCTCAGGGTTTGAATATAGATTGTTGCTGGAAATGTGTTGTGTAGCTTACAAAGCATGTGTTTTTAAGTTATGTTGCTTGAAAAGTAATTCAATTAAGTAAATGTTTAATTATTTAATTGGTTAAGTGTTTTATTGAATATTTAAGGGTATAAAATGTGAATCAATATCATTTTGAATTTACTCCTTGAAGGCTAAGCAGTAACCGAGGCGCTAGAGTGTTTTACAATAAATTGTGATTTATTCGACTACAAGTTGTTTGAATTTCTTCAGTTTAGAGGACAGAGTAAATACAACTCTGACATACACTAGTGTAGCTGAAAGCACTTTATTGTTCTACCGACCCAGGGTCTCACAGTGCAGAGCAACGAGACAGCCTTGGGTTGATTGGAGGTTGGCTAAGACACAGGACAAAACTTTTGCTGAGGGTTACTAGTGTAGCTGAAAGCACTTTAGTGTTCCACTGACTCAGGGTCTCATAGTGCAGGGCAATATATATATATATATATATATATAACATAACTTTCTTTCTGACATGCATGAAAATGTAAACCAACTGCGATATAATAATGCTACCCAAATGTCTATGTTTTACCTGCATGAAAATGTAACAAACACTGATGCAACACGCAACAGGACAAGTGTAAGACATAACCACAGGGTCAGTAATACTTATAGTCAAGCAAATAGAAACTCTCCCCACACTAACCACATAAGACCCCACATTGAACAGAGAGACAGGGCAAACCAAAGCAGCGTGACAGGCTACCCACTCAATGTCTCACTCAACAACTCACTACAAAGTGAGGAAAATGAAGCAGGACCACCACTGCTAAAGAGAGGAAGCACCTACAACCCCACTCTTAACAACAATATAAGCATTTTCTCAAAAGTATGTAAAAATGAAATAAGATCCATTCCTCACACAAACCCCCTAAACAAGTGGGTTAACCTCAGCATACAAGAGAATCAAGTGCTCCACTCCCTCTGCACATCAAAGCAAATCAAAGTTTTGAAAGCAGACAAAGGAGCAGGACTAGTCATCATGGAAGAAAATGCTTATGCCACCAAAATGCAGCTAGTACTCTTGAATGAGCATAACAACTGCATAGTGACCAAAGAGGAAGTTCTAAACAAATTTAAAGCCACAGACGCAACATTATGAAGACTAATATAGCTCAATAAAATCTCCAAAGAAGAATTTAACTTTATGGCAGTGGATTCCCAGAGATAGGGAAACTCTTCAGGATCCCAAAAATTCATAAAAAACAAACAAATTCCCCTATGAGACACATAGTATCATCCAAAAAAACAAAAACAGAATACATATCGGAGCTACTCGACTTCTACTTTAACCACATAGTCCAAAGCTCCATGTTGTACCTGAAAGACTTGTGAGAATTCCTCAACAAAGTCTTCCTGCTACAGACCAGAAATAACCACAAAAATATCACACTAGATGCAGTGGCACTATACCCAAGCACACTAGATATAGTGGCACTATACCCAAGCATCCTGCACAAAGAAGGGATCGCTCTGGTCAAAAAATACCTAACAACACATAGAAATATAGACCCCGAATGTACAGATACACTCTGCACATTACTCAGCATAGTCTTGGAAAATAATTACTTCTCCTTCGAAAACACAATCTAACAGCAACTCAGAGGAGTAGCCATGAGAGCCAAAATGGCCCCATCCTATGCAAACCTGGTACTCAGCTCATGGGAAGCTAACGTATTCACCAAGTTAAAGGGCTTTGAACATACAGCACTGTACAAGAGATATATCGATGATATATTTCTTCCATGGGAAGGGATGACACTAGAACTAGATACCTTTATACAAGAAGTCAAAAACAGCATAAATTTCCTAGAGTTTACGACCACAGGCTCAGGGTCTAAAGTAAACTTTCTAGACATCACATTCAGTCTAGATGATGCTAACAAAAAATTGTCATCCACCCTCTTTAGGAAACCTACACATGTGAACAACCTTCTTGACTATAGAAGCCAACATTCCGGCTTCATGAAAAAGAATATTATCAAAGGACAATTCGTCCACCTGAGCAGAATAGTAAGTGACGATAGACAGTTCATCACTGAAAGCCATGCCCTTCATGAAAGGTTCCTAGAAAAACACTACCCCCTTAAGCTAATAGAAAAGCAGTCCAGGATGTGTCAGAAAACAGACACACAACACACTGTCCCATCCTTATCTATGGCTTCCTCAAACAGACCATTAAGGATGACAGTTACCTACCCAGATTCCCCATTCCAATATCCATTGATGCACCAGCCATCAAAAACACTATATCGAGAAACTGTTGAATCCTTCAAAGTAATCCTGAACTAAACAAAATCCTAGGTGAACAACCTAATTTCACCTGCAAAAGGACCAACTCAGTTAAAAATATGATTGAACACAAGAAATTCAAAGCAGATAGCCCCAACACAGCAAACACTTCAAGTTTGCAACCCTGTAGACACTGCATCTGCTGTCAATACATCAGCACAGACAACAATGTAGATATAAGAAACAAAAAACTACCAATCCACAAGCAAGAAAACTATAACTGCAACACCACAAACATGGTGTATTTAAGTAAATGTACCCACTGTGAGGCATTCTACATGGGAATGACTACTCACAGACTCAGTGACAGAATTGAAGAGCACTAGTAAGCAATACGCAGAGTGGACAAGTCAAACAATTTTGCCAGACATGCAGTACAGTGCAAAACTCACCCAAATTCTACTTCCTCATACTCAAACAAGTCACCACCTTCAGTGGAGAATCAAGCACCCCACTAAATGTCAGGGAACTAAAATGGCAAATAGAATTAGAGGCAGAGAGCCCGCCTGGCCTTAACAGCAGCCTAAACATTAAATGCCTGCTTAAGTGGATCAGCTAAAACTGCCCACAGACCCACACATCATAGTTGCATCAGCACACTAATCAAAATAACATGTTAAAAGCTAATGCAAAAAACACGTCTACAGATTTCTGATGAAGTTCGACAAGTAATAAGCAAGTGAACGAAAGCACTCAAATCTAAAACTGGCTTGTATGTCTTTCTTCCCTAATGACCTCCCAGGTTCCTGGTTTTACAAATAGTTAAGTATCTATCTGGTGATAGTGATTCAACCGCCTAATATATATATATATATATATATATATATATATATATATATATATATATATATATATATATATATATATATATATATATATATATATATATACATATATATAC
>NC_056741.1:112589979-112594979 GCF_019279795.1 Protopterus annectens | reverse complement strand
TTTTCCAAAAATCATTTGGAAAAGGTGTTGATACCCGAGTAGTTTTCCTAGTTAATGGCAGGGTAGTTAAAATCACACAGTATTTGGGTGTTTGGTTGTATCTTAATATTTTCCAGTATGTTTAGGAAGGTGTAGTGAGAATCTTGGGGCATGGTGGGGGATCTGTAGCAAGCTACAATTTGGATTGTAGTCTTACCTAGTGTTAGTTGCACCTGGAGAATTTCAGATGCATTGTGTTGGGCAACTAGCCTGGAGGTGTGAATATCCTTGCTGAATATGGACACTCCTCCACCTTTAGTGTTTTGGTCTTGGATTGGTGGCCAAAAGTGTGGTAAGAGTTGTAGCCTGGTATTGCAGTGGTGCTCTCTGGTGCCTCGAACCAGGTCTCAGTTACTGCACAGATATCTATTTTCTCAATTTTTAGGAGTGCCTCGAGAGAATGCATTTTGAGATTTAGACTTCTAGCATTGAGTAGCATTACCTTCAGATTTTGCATGCTTGTATCTGTTACAGTGGTGGTTTTGTCCTTTGAACCTTGCCTAAAAAAGGCACTATAGGGGTGGCAAGAGCTTTAGCCAGTAACCTGAATCCCAGAGGTGACAGGTGCAGACCATCTCTGGCAAAGCATCATGGTTTGTCGATAATGCCTTCCAGGCAGACATATACTGGATCCCCTTTGAATGACACAAGATACTTAGCCAATTGTTAAAGTCAATCATTTTGTCCTTATACTGTGGTATCATTCTGGGTGAAGGCAGGATGCTACTCAGGGTTAGGTTCATACCTACCTGGGCCATATGATCCAAGAGCTCTTCCATTTCTCTTTTCATGTAGTCCAGGGAAGTACGTCTCAAGTCATTCACTCCAACATGGACAATGACAGAGTCATATTTGTACTTGTTGTGGAGTGACATGAGTGCATGCGTTATGTAGCGGATCCTGGCACCCGACAGCCAGCTGACTGCAATTTTCTCCTTGTTCAGCCTGGTGAGTGGGACATCAGTGTGCCTGACTATAGAGTCACCTATGACTAAAGTGTTGGGTGCATTGTCTTGCCTTGGGGGATGTTGCTGGGTGGCACACTATTGTTGTGAGTTATATGTCACTATGGTTGTAACTGGTGTTTGTTTGCATTTAAAATTCAGAGGTCCTTGTTGCTTGGGAAGGTTAATATCAAGGGCATCTGCATATGTGGGTTTAGTGTTGCTATGTGTGGGTGTTGATGGTGTGGGTTTTGAAGGGCTATGTGTTGCCTGAGGTGCAGTGCAGGTGTTAACATTCTCCTCTTGACTGTCTAGCACAATCTTGATTGGAGAGAGCTTTGCTTCCAGTCTGGCTATGTAAGTGCATCTCTCACAGTGTGTAGTGTTGGAAGGTAGGAGGAGAGGGTTGTCTGTGTACATGAGGCAGTTGCTGCATTGCCCCAGTGTGCCCATATTCACCAGGTGGACAGGAGAAATCACCGGAAGCTGACCCTTGGACATGCCTGTTTAGGTGCTTTTTTTGTAAAAACCTTTGCAAGGTATATATATATATATATATATATATATATATATATATATATATATATATATATATATATATATATATATTTTTTTTTTTTAATATACATTTGATTTGCTGACTGGGAAAGTGGGACTAGACACAGGTCCATTTTCAATGGAGGCCCGGGGAGAAAAGCTCCACTTAAAAAACAATCTAACAAATAATTTTATGAATTACAACACTTTCTCTTAAATGCATACAATATTATACAAGAACATATTTTACCTTTCTTAACAGATATATGTATAGATACAATTATTGTATTCCAGAAGCATACCACTTGTATGTAGGTAAATGTTTAACTGTCTTCAGAGATGAATAAGTAGATATGAACAGAATAGAACATCGTTAGTTAAGAATTAATATACAGAGGATAGGCAGTATTAGGTGATCCTTGGTAGAATCATTGTATCACTGTAAATGTAGTGGATTAGTCTGGGGAGTCACATGGGCATAGCCAGTTGTTAAAGTAGTGGGTTTTGAGTAGTTTATTAAATTGTGGAGCAGAACCTGTAGAAGTTATGTGTTTTGGAAGTGAGTTCCAGACCTTTGCTATAGAGCAGGCAAAAAAAGATTTGCCAGCCTCATTCCTATGTTTGATGACATTTATGTGATTTTGGTCTGTTGACCTCAAGGCTCAGGTGGTGGTGTAGGGTTGTATTAGGTCTTGTAAAATGGGGATTTTATTTGGGACGTAATATAATTTGTTGGCTTTGGAGAGTTGAGTGGTAAGAAGTAATTGAGGCAGCTCAAGCCAGTTGAGCTGTTTGAGGGAAAGACAGTGGTGGGCTCTATTGGAGGCACCTGTGGCAAATTTGGCAATCTTGTTGTAGTAAGATGCTATTTTGATTTGTTCGCTGTGGTGAAGATTTGTCAGGATTGGGGAGGCATACAGTAGGGTGGATAATAGGTGGGTTCTGGCAATGGTGGCTTTGGTATAACTGGTCATGAATTGCTTACTCCTATACAAGAGACCTAGCTTTTTGTGAACTTTTTTGATTGTTTGGGCTATGTGTATATCAAATTTGAGTTTGTTATGGATTACTACTCCTAGGAGTTTAGTGTGTGCTGTAGGGGTGATTGAGGTATTGTCCTTGGAGTTAATGATGAATTCATTGAGTGCAGGGGATCTACCTGGGCTGAAGAGAATTAGTTTTGTTTTTTTGGTATTGAGTAAAAGTTTTATGGTAGAAAACCATGCTTCATCCAGAGTGAAGCTGTGTTGTGTTATTGTTTGTAGCTTGCTTAGGGTAGGGGCAGCACAAATGATAGTAGTGTCATCAGCATATTGCACTACAGAGGCAGAAGGAGAGGAAGCAGCTATCTGATTTGTAAATATGGAGAATAGTAAGGGAACAAGAATGGAGCTTTGAGGGACTCCAATAGATACAGGTAGAAGGAAGGATAGTTGGTCCTGCCATAGAACTGCTTGTTGTTGGCTTGATAAATAGCTGCTGAGTCATGATAGAGGGAGTTTAGGTTGAGGGTAGATAGAGTTTTGAGAAGCATGCTGTGGTTGACCATGTCAAAGGCCTTAGATAAGTCTACGAAAACAGAGGATACAAAAAGTCTGTTGTTTCTGTGGGTGTTGATTATGTTGGTATAGATAATAGGGCTGCTGTGGTACTATGGGAGGGACAAAATCCATGTTGTGATGCTGATATAAGGTTATTTTCTAGAAGGTATTGCATTAGTTGTGTATGTACTATTCTTTCAAGTATTTTTGATAGGGGTGATAAAATTGCAATTGGCCGGTAGTTGGTGAGCTCAAGGGAGTTTCCAACCTTGTGGAGTGGAATAATATGAGATATTTTCCAGAGGTTAGGTACTTTAGATTCAGATATGGATCTGTTAATGAGGATAGACACAGCCAGTGTGGTAGGTTTCAATTTCATGAGGAGTTTAGTAATGAGTTGTGTGGGTGCTGGGTAGAAGGAGAAGCTGGGGGAGGTTGTTGTGTAATAGGGGTAGTAGGGGTTGGTGAAGGAGTGGGAATGGTGGTGCTATTTAGGGTGTTGGATAAGGCTAGGACTGTTTTGATGAAGAATTTGTTGAATTGAGTAGGGATGTCCTTAGCATCGGCTGGTACTATGGGTGTAAGAGTGCTGGTTTTACCTGGGTGCAGTAATCTATTTATTGAGGACCAGAATTTCTGAGGGTTGTGTGTGTGTGTTTGTCTTGCAAGGTTTTATAGTAATTGGTTTTATCGAGTTTTATAAGTTTTTTAGTCTTGTTTCAGAGTGCTAAGAACATTTGTTTTGTGGTGGTAGTTTTATGTTTATGAAATTGAGCCCAAGCTCTATCTCTATCTTTCATTATGGTTCTGGTTTCTTTTGTTAGCCAAGGGGCATAGTTAGTTTAACTCTGATGGTACAGGCTGGTGCATGATGGTTTAGGATTTTGAGAAAGATTGAGATAAAGTAATCTACTGCCTCATCTAGGGGTACGTGTTTAAGGGGAGACCAGTCACAGTGTTTTAGTTCATTGTTTAGGTCCTTGGTTTTGAATTTTTTTTTGTTGTGAAAGATTCTGAGGATGGGTTGTTTATAGTGCTGGTATTTATTTCTAATAAGGTAGGTTGGTTGATGGTCACTTAAATTGTCAGGTAGGCAGCCTGCATGGTTTGCCAATGTGTGGTCAGACAGAAGTATCCAATCTAAGATGGATTGTCATTTGGTTTTCTTATCAACTCTTGTGGGGGTATCTATGACTTGGGTAAACCCATGTAGGTTAATGTGGGTAGAGGGATTGTACTTGGTACAGACAGACCAGTCAATAATAAAATCCCCTAGGTGTATGGTCTCATGAGGATGGGAGATAGTCATCCAGTGTAGCAGGTTCTCCATAGTGTCAGTATTGTTTCCTGGGGGGATATAGGCACCTGCTATGACTATGTGTTTGCTAGAGTTTAGTTTTAATTTAGCAAGAATGAGTTTTATGTCATTGACATCTTGGGAGTTGTAGTTAAGCTGTTCTACTGTGAGATTATTTTGAAACAGAATGACTACACCTCCTCATTTTTTCCCTTGCCTATCCTTCCATATAATATTGTAACCAAGGGGTGTTATCTCATTATCATGGTGTTCTGGTCTAAGCCAAGTTTCTGTAAGTATGGCTAAATCTGGTTTGTATAATGCCAATAGTGCATGGAGGTCCTGAACTTTGTTGAGTATACTTCGTACATTAATATTTAAGAGCAGAAGAGAGGAGGTTGGTCTGTTATAAAGAGGATTTGGTTGGGTTAGGTCTGGGTGGAGTGAAGTAATGGGTCCTGGATTGGGGTGTATGTCTCCACAGCAAGAGAGTTTTAGAGTTAGGTATAGGTAGAGCTTAAGTAGTTTTTGTAGTATTTTATTTTGTTTCAGGGATAAGTAGGGGTTAATTTTGTTTGTTGGTTTATGATTAACATGGGGTGGGGTTGAGTTGGGGTAAGGTCAAATGGAGATATAGGGAAG
>NC_056741.1:112582479-112587479 GCF_019279795.1 Protopterus annectens | reverse complement strand
ATATATATATATATATATATATATGTGTGTGTGTGTGTGTGTGTGTGTGTGTGTGTGTGTGTGTGTGTGTGTGTGTACGTTTGTGTGTGTGTGTGTAGTGCAGCCGGACATGGGATCCACACTCTGAACCACTTACTGCAACAAATCTGACCAAAAGCTGTCTAAATGGGGGTGAAGGGGCCCAAACTAGTGACCCCTTTTATTTATTGCCCTTATCTCTTCCTCTCCAGCAGAGCTGCTCTGCCTTGCAACAAAATAATAAGGCCTGCTAAGTCTTGAATCCAGGGCTTTGTAATGTGACCCATAACAGGAACAGTTCACCTGCAAAACCATGCATCTGGACTCATGTGTTGCACCTACAAGGCTTACCACCTGTGAGGGCAGCAGATGTCATATCAGCATGATGTTTCAATCAGGTATGATACCTCATGCTGCCATATGTGTCAGTACACAAACTGTGGCCTATTTGTCCATAATATCACATACATGGGCATTGCTAAGGCACATAGACCACTTACGACCACGTATAGGTTGCAAACATATGGATATGCCAGACACACCTATACAGAGGACTGTACAATGGTTTAACCTGGTGCATGTGAGGCAGATGCTGTTACCACACTATATAAAGTAATGTCAGCGGGAGGTTGTCACCAGCCACATATGGTATACACATCAAAATGGTATAAGCCACACAAGATATGATTCTCACGCACACACTTAAACAGTTGCCAGCATAAGGATTGGAACTCTTCTCTATCTAGGTATTCCTACTGTAGTGCTATGCAGTTATCTGATACCACATTTTCCAAAGGTACATCTAAGGTGGATAGCATCAACAGGACTACTAAATTGGGGTGATGGGAAGTGTAAATGGTAGTGCACAGGTCAAAAATGGTATAAGCCAGACAATACATGATTGACACATGCACTTGCCACAATTGGGATTAGAACTCTTGCCTATCTAGGTATTCCTACAGTAGTGCTACACAGTTATCAGATGCGCCATAACAGAGCTTATACATTTTCACTTCTTTCAAAGGTACTTCTAAGGTGGATTACATCAACAGGACTATTAACTTGAAGTGAGGGAAGTGTAAAGGCTAGTACACAGGTCATAAATGGTATAAGCCACACAGCACATGATTCACACACACATACACACACACACACTTGCCAGTATTGGTATTAAAACTCCTGCCTATCTAGGTATGTCTACTATACTGTTACACAGTTACTGCACACGTTACAGAGCTTACTGAACTTTCACATGGCTAAAGCTGCTGGTAAGTGTACAGCTGTAGAAAAGTATTACAGGTGGCAGACAGTTTACCTTCTGTTCCACCCGTACATCATGCTAGTTCTTCATGTCTTGCACTTCAACTAGCATTATGGCTTGGCACTTCACCAGGTTATTGTATCAAGACATGTGGCACACTTGGAAGCTGTCAGTGGTACTCGTTCATCACAGATGTAGCCCCAGTATTTACTAGTTTTGTCGACCCCTCCTGGCATGTTTGTAGGGGGGAAATCTGTGTTTTCACGCATTAACCTGGAGCACTTGTCCATTCTGAGGCACTGTTGCAACTGCCTGATGTACACAGACAACCCTCCCCTCTAAACTCCAAACACTCAGACCTGTGAGGGTTACCCATATATCACCCAATGTGGACATATTCACTCTCCAGCAAAGACTCGACTAGCAGGTAATGAGGATATGATCAACACCTGCACCATACCATGTGGAACACATAGCTCACCATGACACCCACTTTGACAGAAATGACATACAGTGAAAAGGCACACACCCACCTTTCCAGAAGAACTCAATGGATATTTACCCAAACAGCACAGACCAACAAGACAGACACTCACTCAGACACCATGACATGGCACATGCTAAGGGACACATATTTAACCTACACATTGTGCCCTTCAACCTAAGCTCCTAAGGCTAACCACCTTGCACAATACAGTGATCATGGGCAACTCAGTACTGAGGCACACACATATCCCACTCAGTAAGTTGAATATGGAGCAGGTAACAGCCAAATATCTATCACATGCCAGCATCCAACACATGACACAGCCAGTCATGGCACTCAACAATAACTACGAGTATCACTC
Organism: Protopterus annectens; assembly: GCF_019279795.1. Lineage (NCBI taxonomy): Eukaryota > Metazoa > Chordata > Ceratodontiformes > Protopteridae > Protopterus > Protopterus annectens. The sequence continues at coordinate 112,585,352 of NC_056741.1, read as the reverse complement.
TGTATCCATGTGGGTGTGAATGACTTGGGACACACCTCCCTGGACTACATGACAAGATACATGGTTGAACTCTCTGATTATGTGGTCCAGGCAGGTGTGACAGTAGCCCTGGGCAATGTACCGCTGTCACCCAGAATTATGCTGCAGTACCATCAACAGATTGACTGCAACATTGGCTTATGTGTTATGTGTCATTCTCAGAGGGATCCAGTACCTCTCTGCTTGGATGACATGACTGACAGAACCCAGTGACCTTCCACAGATGTCCTACATCTGTCACCACTGGGTTTCCAGGTACTGGCTAAGTGTTTTGCCACCCCTATGATGCCTTATTAGGCAGTGTTCCTAATCTTATTACCACCATAACAGCTACACATGTATGCAATCTGAGGGTCATTCTGCTCAACAGTAGACATCTAACTGTCAGGATGTAGTCACTCATAGCAGTCAGAGTGGAGGACATATGTCTGCTGTAATGGAGAGGTGGTTCACAGCAGTAAACAGCAGACCTGCAGTATCAGGCTATGACGTATTTTACAGCTGTCAGCCCCCAAACATGGAACACACCACACCTCCACAGGTGGTGTTGTCTCCATATTCATTATGGCTAGGAACATCTCTAGACTAGTATCCCATCATAATGCATTGGAGACACTTCCAGTAAAACTGCCTTGGGGTAATAGTGCAATCCAGACCACAGCCTGCTATGGGTCCACATCAATGTCCCTAGACTGTCAATGCACATTCCTCAACACCCTGCCATCTATGATTGTCAAACACAGCACTGACGTAGTATGCGTCTTCAGCTACCCCTCCATCAGCTGGGGATAATGGCCAAGCACCAGTACAGTGGCCCAGCACTTCTGGGAGTCATCATTTCCATTGCCCAGGACCAGCTCATACTGACCTCCAGTAGAGGATGCAACAACCTTGACCTGTGTTGACTACTTACAGATGGGACTGTTGCTCATTCAATCCCTGCATGGTGAGATCCACACAAGCTGTAATCAACATGGAACTCAACATGTCAGCCACACACCCCCCCACAAAGGTAACCACCTTGCAAAACCTCTCCAAAGCTGGCTTTGCAGCCATGAAAACAGGGATGGATGTCTTCAGTGCACCCATGGTTATGGTAAATAGCTGAATGACTGTGGAATCATACACACAGGCACTGTACAAACAGGTATATGAATGCATGGTACTTGTCAAAGCCAACCGAACCCAGACACTGTCCTCCAAACACTGGGAGACAATGTGATGGCCCCCTGCCATTACTAAAGTGTACATCATAAGTAGGGCACTGTTGCAGAGAAAGGTGGTGTCCCATGACTGTTGAACTCCCTTATTAGCCTCAAACACAACTTTGGATCCCACATGAAATCACCTACAGGCATCTATGATGACAGAGATGCAGCAGCCACTGATAACAGTCACAATAGTCTTTGATAGTTACATCAACAACCACCACAGCATTAAATACAAGTGCTGCAAGTTACTGCACAATGCTACTACCTATCCTGAGACAACAGATATTGGCCACAGTCTTGGCAATACAGTCAGTGCCAGCTTTACCCCTCTCTACCCCCACAAGTGAAGTGCTGACTGAATGTGATTTCATGTGCTGTATCCTATTTCTGTTCTAGGCATCGGTGTGTCACCAGGATGTGGACCTGCAGCAAGACCATGGTGTATGGCAATGTGGTAACACATCTACTATGTCATAGGCAGGGTGCAGTATGTGCAAGGAAATCCCCAGTCTGTAACACTGTGATTGCATATGCCTCACAGATTATAGAGCTGAGGGTTGTACATAGGTATATGTTGATTTACATCTGTTGTAGAATAGAGAATGGTATGTGTTGTGGCTTGGACACACCTTTGATTGCTAATAACCACAGACACAGGGGATGTTCATCAACAAAACACACTGAGATTACTGTTCACAAACACACACAAACACACACACACACACACACACACACACACACACACACACACACACACACACACAATATCACACACATCGCCATACACAAGACCCACACACACACACACACACACACACACACACACACACACACACACACACACACACACACACACACACATTTGCCAGTACTGAGATCCATAGGTTCATTGCTTTATAGGTGTGTAGTATATGAATGGGCCTGAAGGCTCTGCAAGGCTAGCCCAAGGGAATACCCTAGCATCAGGCCACATGTAAATAGTCCCCAGCGTGACTCAAGAGTATAGTCACTGGAGTGATCCCAGGGGTGGGTATTGGATTCCCCATCTCCTCATCCAGATTTCTATTGTAGGTGGCCACTGATGTGCACTGCTTCACATGTATGTGATTTATATTCCATAACATGGACAGTATCTGGGTTGTGCACATGTCCCACATGTATGTTCTTTGAAGTGTGGAAGTGTGCTTGAGGTCTCTAGGGCATGTTGTGTGGACAGATTGAGATCTTCAGTTGTAGCATTCCTGACCTCATTTGTTGAGACCTGGCTATGTAACTGAGGTAGTAATTGCACCTACACAGATAATATGATACGGGTATTCATTGGATTTATTGGCATCTGTCCATAGAGGGCATGTATATAAGGCATGGTATTCCCTTAGTTTGTGGGGTACATTTGCAGACTCTACAGTTTTTGCAGGTGTCCAGTGGGGAACATGGGAAAAGGGCCACTGATTGGACTACCAAGTGGATGGAACAGGCTACCATGTCCTTTTACTTGCTGGATAACACACACACAGTCAGGAGATGTAACAAAGTACTTTCTGATGTCAGTGGCACTGTTGTGGTCGACAGGCATGTAGTCCACTGCAATCACACCATGGGTACTATCTGTGGTGCAATTTT
>NC_056741.1:112517111-112581979 GCF_019279795.1 Protopterus annectens | reverse complement strand
TTAAAGGGGTTTTTGAAGTGGCAGTTACTACTTAGAGAAAGTGGCCGTGATGATGTAAATGACTGCGTTTTCAAGTAGTAAGCATGAATGATGTTTGAACAATCTTGAGCAATCATCCACACAATTTCTTTTTTTTTCTGTTCTTCATATATGACAGTGAATTTGCATCCAGCGCTGGACAATAACACCCACACCTTGTCAGAACATGCATAATCGCTATCAATGGTCTACTGTTTCATTCAAAGGGATGTATTCAAATGAACGCTGACTGCTGTGAAACAGAAAAAACTAGGGTATAAGTAATGATTTCAGTGAGAACTAACTGCTTTTTAGAAAAGTCAATCCCTTTCCGATATTGGCCCGATAACGGTAACCGCTCATTAAAAGTGTTGCCCCGATAACAGAAAAGTACCGTAAAACAATATATAACAACACATTTGGCATTGCAGAAACACTGAATGTGCATTTAGGACAGGTCTCAAAGTACAAATGAAAGCCAGTACAGTTATTAATATCCTGTTAATGTTTACTAAGTGATGGCTTTATACTGTTTTTATCAGTGTAATGCCACGTTCTGATAATTTGCTTGATGCAGCTATATATTTACGCTGTATTACTGTGATTCTCTTTTAGTATACCTCCTGCTAAAACTACTTTGAGCTTACATTCATAAACTTTCTTACCATCACTCTACTCTTCTACTTCCCCGTATTCTCTTGCTCTGACTTACTGTAGTCCTTCTTCCATCTAATTTTTGTATAATAGGTGCTAACTTTATTGCCTCAATACAATATTACAGTTCAGTTGTGTTTTTCTCTTTCTTTCATTTCAGAGCCTGCTGTCACTACATCTGACCTTGATACAGCAGCAGCTATTTCACGAGGCCCTACTCTTACAAGTTACTGAGAATTTTGTCATTGTGTTATGTAAACACCTTTATCATGAAGTACCTTGCTGTGTATAAACTTAATCAGTCAAATACATGCCTGCTCTGTTACTGAAAGTCTATGTCAAATAGTCCATGCACTCTAAGGATGTCTTACAAAGTTGGCCACTATCCCTTTTTTCCTTGACCAGTGGACTATACTGCATATGTTAGTTATTTCACCTCCAGAAATGACAGAAAATCTGTTTTACTCTGTATAACTTTGTTAATTGCTTTTAACTGGCTATAAACTGATTGCTCTCAGTTATAATTTGACCTGAGGACGGGAAGCCTGCTACACTCAGCTTTACTTCACTCTCCTAATCTACGCCCAGTTCACACACCCCTTTACTCTAATATTATAGTTCTTACATACACATTTCACTTGTGAGTCTTATTCCAAAATCCTTCCCAAATGACCTTACTACTTCCATACATAAACTTCTATTTCTTTTTTCCTACTTCCATATTTACATTTAACTTTTAACCCATTCCCAACTATCTTTCTGCCTGCCATACTGCTTTGTACTATATCTCTTTACAGTCACAGCCCTCCCTAATGGTACCTATCTACTCCACATTGCATCTTTTACTTTTCCCAAATAAACCCTCATTTTTTCTTACTTTGACTACATCATTATACTCTAGCCTTTCACAGCCCTTTATTCCTTACATTCCAGAGTAGATACCAGGACAACCTAACTATGTTCTTTTATAGACAATATTTCTCTACTTACCTGTCTTCTATCAGCTTTCAGAATCCACCATCACTGAATTTCCTCCTGCCTGCATCTTCTTGTTTCCTTCTTCATTGATAGTTCCTCACTACCTGACTTCTGTATCATATTCTTGTACCTAATTATGCTACTCTTCAACATATCCTTTATTCTTTCCCTCCTACTATACCATCTTTCAGCCTACCATGACTCAATATCTTTCAACATCTCTCCACCTCTGTCCCAACCAGCTATCCATATTTCTTCTTTACACTCTCTGCATATTGCATCAAACCTATTTAATATTGCCCCTCACCTTTATTCCACATATAGACTGATTAACTGCACTTCAACTCAAACCAAAACAAAACTAAGTGCAAGAATCCTCTCCAAAAAAAAAGAAGTATGCATAATTTCCCCATATACTAAAATAAACTAAGAGGAGATATACACCCTAATCCTGTCCCCACCTATTACAAATACATGCATCTGAAGCGTATCCTCCCCAGGCCTACACTGAAAATCGGCTTCATTCCAAGTCAAACTTTCTCAGTGAACAAATGTTTAATAAATAAATACAAAGATAATTCTCTCCTACACACTTTTCTAACCCCACAACAGCCTGTCCCCAATCCCAGTAATCTTATTTTTGCTGAAATAAATGTTAGAAGCATAAGAAATAAATACTTTCCCGGATTACCCAAGATAAGACTGAAATTCTTGCTGTAACTGAAAATTGGCTTAAAACTATCATAAATGACTCTGAAGGTATACCTCCTGGCTATAATACCATCCGTAATGACTGTATAAAGAGGAAAGCTGGTGGTATTGTTTTAATATTTCCCAACATTTACCACATTTCCCCTTATAGCAAACCAACAGCAAAATTCAGTTTAGCAGAGCTTCTTATTGTTTTCCTCAAAAAAAAAAAAAATTGTGGACATCCATTAAAGAAAACTTACATCCTGGTCAAAAACTCAAGCCAAACTACTCCCTCAATAACTCACCACTCAAAACTGCAACACAGCTCAATCTTATTTTATAGCTAGTGTGATGAAAGGATGTACTGCCAGCACAACTAGCTCGAATTTTGTAAATAATTATATGTCATTGGTGAATAGCAAAATTATTTATCTTATGCTACAGATGTATTAGAACTGTATGTCACGTGTATATCAAACTGCTTTGTACAGACGTGTGTGTTAAAAAGGTATTTGTAAAGTGCTGTATTTAAAATGTATCCACAGTGTGCCCTACTGGAAGAGAACAGAAATGTACATGCACTATTGTAACTGTTTTAATATATATGTTTTAACAGAGGAAATTGGAGGGTTAACGTCAGTCCAGCAAACTTAAGAAAAATATCTGAAATTAAATCACTTTATAGGGTAGGCCATAAAGATACTATCTTAAAAGTTTTCAAGGCAGCCAGAGACATACAGTCTGTATTAGGAAACTTTCTGTATTGTCTTTGGGGTGAACTAATCACTATTCTGAAAGCATTGCAAATGCAGTTGTTTTATGACTTCCAGCACCTTCCAAAGATCTGAGCAAAAGCCCTTGTATATGTTTTTTTACAGGTAGGTAACTAAGTCCTGCCAGCTTCCAGCAATGGGGGTTTTGCCTGGATACTAGACGTCAGAGACCAGAAATGATTATCATTCTGCAAGCTTTTCCAGCAGTAATATTTTAGATATTATTTTGAGAAGTCTGTCAGTGAGACAGAGCATTCTGTCTTGGACCTGACAACAACAACAACAAGAACCATTCACTACATCTGCCTTGCTCTAGAAGTAACTATGGAATAGTACAATTCTCTTAGATTCAGCCAGGAATATAGTGAAGCTTAGTTTAGTGTTTTGCCTTATTTGTGTGAGCTTGTACTGCAATGTAATTTTAAATATTTCCTGTGGTTTGAACTCTGATGTCACTATGAATATATATTTAGTATTGCCTTGTTCTTTTATTATTTATTATCAAATATATTTAAACCTTTCATTGTGGCTGATCTGGCAGTACTTGCATATTTATTTGGTGACATTGTGTGGGCCACTGTTAATAGCCTTGCTCTTGGTCACACTATCATTTGTATTAATATTAATATCAGTCAGTATATTAGGTACCCTCAGAAGAGACTTAAGGTAGCTGGCAGGAGTGACTGGTGGCAGTGAAAACTACCTTATAGCCTGGATAGAAGGGGTATAGCTAGTAAAACTGTACCAGCCTCTCCCAGGTGTGTGTGTTGTGTGTGTGTGTGTGTCAGATACTTGGGTAGGTACATGAAGCAGTTGTTGGACATAGATGGTACTGTAGGTCTTGGCTTGGTCACTCAGCTGAGATCTCAACTCTATAGCTGTGTCAGTGGGCAGTCTTACTGGGGATCTAAAGGAAGAGGGTGAAACTAGCCCCAGACTGACTGTGGTCTCTGTGTGCTCTTAAGGGAAACTGCACTTGATGCAGAGATCTGCATCTGGAAATACCGTGTGTACCTGTCATACTCTCAGTGAAAGTCCCCTCACATGTGCAAGTGGTGAGGATTGAGGCTCTTTGATTACTGGTGTAGTGGTGGGGCATCACAGCTAGCATAGCATCTTTAAGCAAGGATTACTCAACATTTAATCCCATCCCTGCCCAACAGCCACATGTCAACACATTCACTTTCATTTTTAAACCTGTGCTACATAAAACTACTATTATACAATAAATGGTCATTAGCATTCAAAAAGCAGCACACTGATTGGTCAACCCAACCAGCGTACACATTGTAAATCTGAGCATATGCCAATGGAAAAAGGTCCGGTTGCCCAAACTTTCTTCCATTGGTATATACTGTAACTTTTAATTTTTTTTCAAAAATAAATAAATAAATAAAATTAGAAATTCAGACAGTTTGGACATGCGAGAGAGACAGGAAGGAGAAAACACTGGGAAAATCAGGTACGCTATTGAAAACTAAAGAAATGTACCTGGTTTTCCTTGTATTTTCTCCTTTCTGTCTCTCTCCTACCCCTAAGGTGTCCAAAACCTTTTTTTGATTTTTTGTTAAAAAAGGGGAGCAATGGAGACCTTCGTCTCTCCATTGCTTCCTTTCCAAAGCACTGAGGTACTGTGTAAGCGTGGGAATGCAAGTCCCAAATGCATGCGCAGTACATCAAAAAAGCAACAGGATATGCAGCAGAAGCAGAATACCATGGAGCTGTAATACAAAGACATTATTTAAGTCAAAGTCAAAGTAAACTTTATTGTCATTTAGAACTACACATGTGTAGCCTAAATGAAATTTCATGCATCAGCTCAATTCTTTATATTACAAAGGAAAGTGAAACAATGCATAAAAGTAGAGGAAAAAACATAAGTAACAATTACAATACTACCCCAATACATGCAAGAAAGAGCAGAGACATTTACCAACACTCATATATGAAAAGAATACCCTCCCCTGAGTTAAATTAACTACCCTATTTAAAGTAAAACAAAACACACTACAGATTGAAATGCATGTTGTCTAGTATTGCACTTTAGTGAGTTAAACAATACTGACTATGGATATAATAAATAAATATGGCACTTACTTGGAATATATGTAAGTATATATTGCACAAATAAATAAAAATTGAGATATTATGTGTCCAGACCCCTGGGACTAGTGCCCAAGTTCAGAAGTCTAACCACTGTAGGTTAGAAACTGTTACTGGATCTTGTAGTCCTGTAGTGGATGCTGCGATATATCCTGCCTGATGCCAGATGCATAAACAGTCCATGCACAGGATGCATGCTGTGCTGTATTATTTTGGTGGTCTTTCTGATGCTTCTTGCAGAATAAAGATGTATTGATAGAAGACTGGAACCTGTTTTCTCTGCAACCATCACCACTCTTTGCAACACCTTCCTTTCTGTAACTATGCAGCTTCCAAGCCTCACTGTGAAGTTGTACATGAGGATGCTCTTTATTATACCTCTATAGAAGGTGGAGAGAATATGAAGAGGAAGCTTAGCTTTTTTCAGCCTTCTTAAAAAGTGGAGGCATTGGTGCACTTTCTTGACCTGCTGGCTGTTTCCTGACCATGAGAGATCCTCTGATATGCACCCAGGAATTGCATACCCTTAACCCTCCCCACACTCTCATCATTGATCCTGAGCACTGGATGGTTTGTTCTCCTTTGCCTGAAGCTAATCTCTTTGGTGTTGCTTACACTGACGTCCAGGTTGTTCCCTCACACCAACTGATCAGAGATGCCACCTTCTCTGAGTACGGCCATTCATCCTTATTTGTGATGAGACCTACAACTGTGGTGTCATCAGCAAACTTGATGATATGGTTGGACTTCTGCTTAGCATAGCAGTCATGGGTCAGGAAGGTGAATAACAGTGGGATAAGAACACATCCCTGTGGAACCCTGGTGTTAATTGTGATCCACTTTGATGTGTTCTTACCCGAACACACCGTCTGTGGTCTCTCAATCAGGAATTCCAGGGTTCAGTTACAGAGATGTTTACTGATTTCTAAATGTGCAAGTTTTTCTATCAGCTGCATTAAACCACACCAACCATGGGTAAATCTTCAATATACCACACTGATGTCATCTTTTATTGCTATAATAATTAAAATTTGACCTTTCACGTGAGTACCTAAAAGTAGCAGCCAATAGCACTGCCTATCCTGTCTCAATCCTTATAAATAGGTCGATCCAGGAATCCCACATTCCCTCTCTGGAAAAAGTCACACTTTATCCCTCTGAACAAAGGAGGAAATTCAACAGACATTAATAACTTTAGCCCCACTGCAATCTTATCTCCTCTCACCAAAATACTTGAAAATTTATTCAAAAACAATTGTTAGACCATCTTCTGCAGGAAAAACTCCTATCCCCTACAAAACATGGCTTCTGTCCTTCCCATAGTACTAGCACTGCCTTTCTAACCTATATAGATACGGTCAATAAAGCTAGACACAAAAGTAAACTAGTCTCTTCCTTATTTCTAGACTTGTCTAAAGCCTTCAGCACAGTTGGCCACAGCAAACGTCTTCAAATGTCCTCACTGGGTCTCCCCCAGCCCACCCTTCTCTGGTTCAAAAGCTACATGTCCAATAGGTTTGAGTCAGTAACATGCCACTCTAGACTCTCTCCTTACCTCCCAGTCACTACCGGTGTCCCACAAGTTTTTATCCAGGGTTCCCTCTTCCAACACCACCATGTACACATCCATACAAAGGCCACCCTAATACAATATGCAGATGATTCCACTCTCATTTTCTCATTTGTACATCTCACAATGTGGTAAACCTCCGAAATATTATGCAGGAAGCTTTAACATCCACTGAAACATGGCTTTGCAACTCACAACTTTTGCTCAAACCAAAAAAAGATCAAACTACTTTTTTTTCCAAATCCCTCGCTCATGAAAAATCAAAATTTAAAATTGTCTCTCTTGAAAATACAACCATTGAAGTCACTTCTCATAGCAAATTATTAGGGGTGATAGTGGATGATAATCTTACATTTGACTGGATATACAAAATTGCGTATGAAAAACTAATCAAAAACATTCTCACTGACAAAACTAAAACTGCATTTGCCACTATTTATCTCATTCCCTCACTTTTTAATGGTGCTCCTATCCTTGCTAATCTCCAGGCTTCACAAAAATTCAAACTTGAACAATGCTATGACAAGGTTACTAAATTTGCAGCAAATACCCCTTTCAGAATCCACCGCTATTTAGCAATAAAACCCATAAATTGGTTAGAACTGTCTCATCTACTAATATATACTTCTTAGCACCTATAAAATTATCCAGCATCCATCTGCCTGTCCAGCATTTTCCGCGGTTTTACAGTGGTAGCATTGTTACCTCACAGCAAGAGGTTCTCCAGTTCGATTCTCGGCTTGGCTTGGGAGTGCCTTCTGTGTGGAGTCTGCATGTCCTCCCCGCGGTTGGGTAGCGTTCGAAAGACATGCATGCGTAAATGGGCATGCCTTCGTTGAAGGTTGGGTGTCGAGCTGGCACCTCTGCATTTCGTAAAAGATCTACTGCCAATCATTAGCAGACCGGAGTTCTGCTGTGGCGACCCCTTACCGGGAAAAAGCCGAAAGACAAACAACAACATCTGCCTGTCCAGCACTAATATTATGGTCATTGCAATCCAGTGATCAAAAACTCCTGTCTGTCTACAAATCTGTCAAATCTGCTGGGCATTGTCTGTACTTGTACAAGGTTGTTAAGGCCTGGAACTCCTTAACTGTATCCATTGGGTCTATACCCTCCCTAACATCTTTCAATACCTCTCTGAGAGACATCCTAGCTAAAACATGGCTCTGGTCTTGCTCAAAACTAGGATAAACTATATCCCTAAATCCGATGTGAACAAGTACCTTTTCATTCCTTATACCTCCTTTCTTTCCCTTCTTCACTTACTTCCTTACTTCTATCAACTTGTCTTCCCTGACTTTCTCGCTAAACATACCATAAGCCTGTTTTTCCCTCACATCGGATTGCAATTCTTGTTTTATTTGATTAACTTACCTTCGATACAAACTAACTAAAATTTCTGGAAATATTAAATGATTGTCATATAACTTGTATTTATTCTTAACCAATGTTTTTATATCATGTCTAATTTGTTATAAATTATTCAAAATGCAGATCCATCCACTCATCCACAACTCCTTTTTACCATTTTTGCACATGGGATCAGTGTACCACTTCAATGGTGACAATCATTTACAGCCAAGGTTTACACCACCAGAACTGCAGATGTTTTGTTTTATTTTATTTTTGAAGATTGTAAAATTATTGTTCTTAAAATGTTTTGTAATAATTTGGAGCTTTTCTCCCCAGGCCTCCATTGAAAATGGACTTTTACCTAGTCAGACTTTCCAGGTAATCAAATGTCGATAAATAAAGAAAGAAAGAAATCAGGAACTCACATTTCAGCTCTACTGTGCAGATCAAAAAAACATTGCTTATATGAAATCGTAAACAAATAGCTGTACATAAAAAATGTATTCAGTGACACTAAAACAGCTGCATTAAAACATCAGGTGTCACTGCACATTATTTTCTTTAGATCCAATTGTTCTTTGTCTTGGAATCTGCACAATCTCAAACAGAGGATTTCTACCCTCTATGCTATCTGAAGCAGAGACATACAAAAAAATAATACAAATGCAATTCTTATAAAGAATTCAGTCTGAGGGTACAAAACTTCAGGCAATAATGAGCACACAATATAATCTTTGATAAACTAGCTGTACCAAATTATCATGTGTCATTGAGCCTGCAATTCTAACCACTCAAACCTATTATAAAATTACTTTTTAAGTAATGACAGGATTTGAAAACACATTTCCACTACAGTACACCTTACCGGGTTGCAAACCTTGCTTGTGTAATGGATAGGTCAGTGTCAGTGATTGGAGACCTTGCATGTGTAATGGATATGGAGACCTTGTTTGTATAATGGATAGATCAGTGTCAGTGATTAGAGACCTTGGTTGTGTTATGGACAGGTCGGTGTCAGTGATTGGAGACCTTGTTTGTATAATGGATATGTCAGTGTCAGTGGTATGAGACCTTGTTTGTGTAATGGATATGCCAGTGACTGGAAACCTTGCTTGTGTAATGCATATGTCATTTATAGTAGATTGAGATCTTGTTCGTGTAACGGATATGTCAGTGTTAGTGGTATGAGACCTTGCTTGTGTAATGGATATGTCAGTGCCAGTGATTAGAGACCTTGTTTGTGTATTGCATATGTCAGTGTCCATGGTGCAACAGGTAGTACAAGTGCCTTTTGTGCAGAAGGATGAGGGTTGTATTACAACACCGGGTACATTAATTGCTGACACTGCAGTGCAGTATTAGGGTGGTGCAGCTCTCCTCAGTATGTCGGCCTTCAGATGACATGTTAAACCTAGGTCCTATCTGCTTGAGTAGGTGGTAGCTCAGATGGATGTTAAATATCGCATGTCACCTTTTTGAAAAAAGTGGGGGTATTTTATTTAACATAACATATATACATTATTTACATATTTCCAATCTGTACATTTCTGTAGGCACATATATAACAGATTTTAATTTCTTACTACTTCACATTGTTCTTATAATATTCTTATTGTTATTCTTCTAAGATTGACTCCATTCCATTTTTCACAAACATAATCTGATTTTTTCAATATAGCTGCCAAAATTAATTTACTGTTAAACACAATTTCATTTAATCTTTTATTCCAAATAACTCATTACATAAAATAAATTCTTATCAGGACTTCTCACCTATTTTTTTTTATTTTTACTCTTATAATATCTATACATAATCATATTAATATCTATATATTTTATGCCATTAATATTCTTAAAATCATTTTCTTCACACAACGTTTGTCCAGAGTTTTACCACATTTTTACATTTCAGAAAATCATTTCTGTTCACTCTTCCTCCCTACTAAATAAAGGCATTCTTTCAACTTTCTTCTTATGTGGCATATTCCCCTTTACTGGTAACATATTTATTAAAAATCTCCATAAGAAATTCTGACACTCTACTATATCAGTACATCACTTTTTCCTTGGTTTAATAGCTTTAATCATTTCTGGTAAAATTTCCCATAGTTTTACATGATAATGTAGTTTCATCAAAATATTTTACTACCTTCTTCTATATTTTTCTATAACATCAAATGTTATTCACCATGTTAGTATTTTGTCTTGATAATTTTTAATGTCTCCATTCACATATACTTTTTTCTCTTTTTCTTATTCTCATCTCCCAGAATTTTGTTTTATCACCTCCAGTATTAATTCTACATCTTGTCTTTCCTTGTTACATCTTTTCTTTAAATCACAATTAAATTCCTCTACAATTATAGTTGTCATGTCAATTGCCACAGAATCTAATATTTGATTAGACATATTATCTCTTTCGTTGCTGGTTCTATATGCATACAATTGTATAATTCTATAAACATGTTCTCTGTGTCTCCCATCCACAGCAGTTAACTCTCCCATCCTTATCAGTGTTAATCTAATATTCTCATTGTGTTTTTACAAAACACAGCCACTCTGGAATAACTTTCACTTCCTAAGGCCATAATATATTTCCACCCCCCCCCCAATTTTTCAGTTTGCAATCTTTCTTTACTTGTCCAAAATCCTACATCATCTAATATAATAGCATCCTTATCACATTTAGCACAACACTCCAGAATCCAGTATCCTTCCTGCAGTGTTCATAATACTGTTCACATGGATTGAAAGTATGCTAAAACTGTTGGCTTTCTTTCTTTTCAGGTTTAGGAGAAATATTCTTAAATTTTAATTTTCTTATTTTTACTACATCCCCTATTTATTTATTTTTTATCTTGGGCACATGTACACATAATACTTGATTTTCAGAATCAGATTCTTCCCCTGCTAAAAATTAAAAAAAAAACAAAATTCTTAGTGTCAATCCCTTTTCCTGACCTCTCTTCCTGCATGCAAACTCTATCCCCGTTTTTGCCTCTATAATTTTTTCTTCTTCTACAGCTTCAATGTCTCCCTTAGCCTCTTGTCGTCCTGTCTTATGTATGTTTTCTTTCCTTTCCTTTCTCCTTCTTTTTCATTACATATTTGCTCTTGGCAGTTCATCCAAAATGTCTTTCTTTAAATGACCCACATTCAGCCACATACGTTCTTGCTGCATCTCCTTTCTCCCTGTACTGGTTACACTGTATCATGTTACAACCATTAAATGAGAAGAGTCCCCACAACAGAAACAAGATTTAAGCTGGCCACCATATCTTAATGTCAAGCTATGACTAACCACAAAAATAACACTTGCCAATTGTTTTTTTTTTTTTTTTCACATTTCAGAATAACCTCCAAACTTCACTGTCCATTCCATAAGTTGCTCTAATCTCTGATGTTCACAATGTTATCAATAGTTTCACAGAAATCTTGCATTCATTTTTTTAATATCTTCTTCCAGTTTATCATTTCTAAACTGCAAAGTAACATTCTTTAAACATTTAAGTTACTACCAGAAAACAAAAAATTGTTCTATAGATAAATGTCCTTTTTGTCACACAGTTGCTTATCATCAGTCCCTCAGTTTCAAATATTAAGTCAGAGAAAGTCTATGTCCTGATATGTATAAAATGCTAAATTTCATGAGCTTTAAATCCCAAAATAGTTATCAAATACATCTGTATATTATAGTCTCATTTTTTGCTCTTATTCTCACAGTTGGCCTTATCTTCTTGTTTTAAAAACAGTTTTATTTACAGTTTGTTGCTGCGCTCCTTTTCTACCTACTATCACTGATGCATAGGTTGTAACTGATACAGTCTCTGCTAATAGAATACCTGACTTTTCAGTTTCTTGCTGCTTTCCTCTTTTACATTCTGTCACTGACGCATATTGTCTGCTGTAACATCACCTGGTTCCTTCTTCACATTACCATCCTGAGCGTGTCTGAAAAGTTATCTATCGTCTCACCCGATGAAACAGCAGAACTGTCACCTGGATTATCCTGCTTGATTATTTTAAACAGAATATTACCTGCAAGCCCTCCTGACGCATGTTCTGTTATCTGCACTACTGCAATAGGCGTTTTTACTTAATTTTCCTTTGCAACAGCTAAAGGCTACTCATTTTGTAAAATCTACCACACAGAAATCTTTGTCTGCATTCTGACTCTCCATATTGAACTTTTTTTCTGCAAATTCTCATTTTCCACCTCCAAACTCTCTCCATAGCTTTTATTTCTTTCTCCACTCTGCTACTTCTCTTAGAACTCTTTCATTGCTGCTGTAGCAGCCCTCTGCTGCCATCTAGCAGCTCCAAAGAAAAAAGATTAGGGGAAATACTCCAGTGCACTGGCCAGATTTCCCCCCAAATTATAAATACCACTTTGGTGCTCCACTGAAAAGAAGCAACTAGCCTAGTAGGATGAAGCCCAGTTAAAAAAGAATAAATAATAAATAAGTATTCTGCAGAGGAAGGATGTGCAAGGTGAAGCTACAGGGGAACCCGTAGAGTCTAACAAATGATGGATGCAGTGCTGAATAAGTGACTGAGCCTGATGGAGATGTGTGACAGAGAATAGGAAACTTCTGTCTTGGTGATATTCACTATATCAATCCATTATCAAGTAATGCAACCCAGCCTAACTGTGCTTTCTCATATGCGCCACATATATTCACCATATCAATCCATTATCAAGTATGCAACCCAGCCTAACTGTACTTTCTCATATGTGCTACATATCCTGTAAATCATATCATTCAACTATCCAGATTTTTACAAAATGTCTAGATTTTTTGCCACATATTTTTGGTCTATTCTTCATAAAATGTGTGGTTTTCTGGAAAATCACAGAGGATTAAATCCAATAAATGACATACATTTGAGCTCTAGCATGACCTGTTCATGTCAGAGGCTAGGTTAACATCTTTGGATGGAGTGACACTCCTGCAGTTTGATTTACAAATATGTAGCATTTCTTTAAGGGCCATGTCAGAGACTGCCCTGTAAGCCAGGCATGGGTCACCCCTTATCAACCTGTAGGAGACAGAATACAGTGATAGAGCTTTCAGTCTTTCTGCATAAGACTTGTTTCATGTACTCTGTAATTTCTTGGTGAGAAACCTCTGTGGTCTCTTCAATTGTTGTAGGCAGCTGATGAGGTACATGCAAAATAGAGCATTGTACTCAATTATTGGTCTATGAGGGTGGAGTATAATGGAATTATAACATCCTTAGATCTAGATACAATGTCTTTATGTATAAAATGTGCCACATTTCCTTACTACTGTGGATACATAGTAACTAAAATGCGAACAGCAGCGTACTAATACACCAAAAAATAAAACATGCATTCCAGGTGCTACAAACAAGATTTTTTATTAACAGTTTAAGCACTTTCTTTCAATAAAGAATTTCCTCAGAAACCAAAAACCTTCCATGGATTCTCTACTTTTATATAAACACAGAGAATCTGTGCCAAAAACTAAACAACCCATTCTTAAAGTTATACATACATCATTAAAATGCATGAACCTTACATATAATTAAAACCTTAAAAACACACAATATAAAATTATAAAGTAAAAAGTAAAAACAATAAAATATATTTAAGTGATACTGCTTTCAACATTAACACTGGTTTAATAGAAATAACCTCATTCAACCCATGGAATATACTTGCATTCAATAACATCTGCCACACATATTCCCTATATTCCACCTTAACCTGCCAATCTCCACCCCTTTCAGGAGTGGATATTTTTTCCAAAATACTAAAGGAGAATTTCTTAAAATCCCCACAAATAACAGAATGTTAGAATACTAAAGGAAAATTTCTTAAAATCCTCACAGATAACAGAATGTTTGAATAATGCATTATTCGCATTACCTTTCTTTAATAGCATAATTATGTTAGTAAATCCTAGTTTTTTAAGGATCAATAGTCTTACCAACATAAAAAGCTGGACACAACACACAATATAAATCACACCCATGGTGTTACAATCATATCTGCCTTTAATAGAAATCACATTTGAAAAAATGGATACCACCAAGTGTGAATGTAACTATATTGTCTACACGCCCCACAGCGCTTCATCCCCACATTAACAGTAGATGAAACATCATCATTTTGCTTCCTTTCTAGGATGATTTTAATATTAGCGCTGTTCTTAAAAACCACTCTGGGAAAATCGCCAACTGAATTTAACAACCCAAGCATGCCAAAATCAATATTCCAATGTCCCCTAATGCAGTTGATCAAAGAATAAACATCACTATTATACTGCATAACAAAAACCAAACAGGGTTCCTTCACTTGGGAAACATCCTTACTAATCACCGACAATTCTCTGGCATGTTAAAAGGGGCATACATCTCATGTGTCTCTCTTTAACCACCCATGTCAGGCTATTGTCCAACAAATTCTGAGGATAACCTCGATTTTTGACCATCACTACCTCAGTATCAAAATTCTTATCATCAGAAACCAGTCTGCTCAATCTAATATACAGCTCTTTAACCAAATTTTTCTTTTGCCATTTTTGGGTGTTGGCTATCATAATGTAGGTAGGCATTTGAAAAGGTATCTTTGCAATAAATATTCAAATCATATCTCCCCAACTCTAAATTCTTATATACATTAATGTCCAAATAATTAATGGACAAAACATCCACTTGGCAGATAAACCTTAAAAAATTCATTGAGCCATTCAAGTACCCAATAAAACTCTCCAATTCTTCATAATAACCTCTCCAAAGAATAAAAATATCATCTAAAAACCACAAATATGATATCAGTTGAGGTTTAAAATGTGAACGAAGCACATCTTTAGTCTCCCAATACCAAAACATCATATTTGCAAAAATTGAGACTGATGCAGCCCCCGTTGCCACCTGCTTACATTGTTTGACCTTCATAAAAACACAAAATTGTTGACCAAAAACTGTCTCCATACACTGGTAAATGAAGTTAATCTCATCATTACTCAGTTGCATACCCAACACCATGGCTTCATGAAACCACGTAAGCCCCAATTAATGCAGAATAATCAAGAATAAGTCTTTAATACCGACAGTTACCATTAAATCATCCGCACCAAATGGAACCCTTACTACAGCTTCTAAAAAATGCCACAAGTCTTTTAATAAATGTTCTTTATTAACCCCAAAGTATTTCAATTTATGATCAACATATTTGGCAAAGGGTTCAGTTTCCCCCCCACCTGATACTACAAACGGTCTTAGTGGTGGATCAGTGATGGACTTATTAGGCATCCAGAAAATAGACTGGATCCTAGGATTCTTAACCACAAAAAAATCCCTCAACTTTAGGGGTAAATCATAGGAGACAAAAATGTCCTTTAGTTCAAAATCAATTGCATGGTAGGCTGTTTAAATCTCATTATGAGAAACCTAAACAAAAACTCATTATTCAAATATTCCATCATTTTAGAGGAGTATAAAAAGTAATCAATAATCATCACACCTCCCGCCTTATCAGATTTCATCACCCTGATATTTGTATCATTAGCCAGCATATATAAAAGATCTCCCTCTTCCTTAGAAAGATTAAAAAAATCTCTCCCCTGCACCATTCACAAAAATTTTTATCACATGGTCTTTTGAACAGTGCAACTGGGGGGATGGGGGGAGGGTTAAAGACACTATGTCTACAAAGGCCACCACGGGACCCACTCATCATATTGTGAGAAAACAAACACTTTAAATTCAATTTTCTAGTGTATGTTCTTAACTCTGTCAAATAGTTACACCACATTGGGTTTACATGTGGGTATATATTTAAACACCTTTTGAAATAAAGTCCCATAGACAGATGTTATATCCAAACTGGAGTTATTGTAAATCATACAACCCCCCATAGTCAAAAACAGTACCTTTTAAAATAATGTCCGCATCCTCAGCTGGAACTTCCACCACAATCAATTCAGCAATAAAGTGGTCATCCAACGTCCTTAATGGGGATAGGCAGATGGAGAGGTGTGCTTGTTCTGATGGTAGTGATTGTGATTGTAATTGTAATCCTATGTTTGCCATTGATTGCCATCCGTAGTCCATTGCTTGTCTCACTTCTTTTCCAACCTCTTTAACCACCTGGGCACCCCCACATCCAAAAAATGGTAATTCTGGCCATTTCTATCAGAAATCTGACGATCGTTATCCTCACGGTCAGTCTGGTCAGACATTGAACTCCTAGTGCCATGGGGTCTTGTAGAGACTATTTTCTCTAAATAATCCTTGTTGTGTCTGAACATTTTTTTCTGCTTCTTTTTATATGCTGCCTCATCATTCTTATTTAACCTTTGTAAAATCTCAGCAAACTGTACAGAGTTGTCAGGAAACAACAAGTCCTTCCTCATTTCTGCATCCAGTTTAGCGATTTTACCTTCCAACTGCTTTGTCTGCCGTATATTGTCTCTCATAATAATGTCCATTAATTCAAATCCACAACGGTAAAAAAACTCCAATAGTTTGTGATGTAAAATTGAGTCAGCCACCACACCATTGGGGTATTTGTACTTTATCAACCCCCTTAGCACAAGGTTATTGGAAATACAATAACCAAGAAATGAGTTATTCATTTGTAAAGTCTGGAACTTACTTAAACCCTTTCTGAATCTTTTAATTTTGGCTCAGAACATAAGTTTGTGATTATTAACGGCTCCATCCATTTGTTATACAGTATAATAGCGATGTTTATTCTCTAATCAACTGCATTAGGGGACATTGGAATACTGTTTTTGGCATGCTTGGGTTGTTAAATTCAGTTGGCAATTTTCCCAGAGTGTTTTTTAAGAACAGTGCTAATATTAAAACCATCCTAGAAAGGAAGCAAAATGCTGATGTGTCATCTACTGTTAATGTGGGGATGAAGTGCTGTGGGGCATATAGACAATGCAGGAACATTCTTGAGGGGTCACACTTAATTGTATCTGTTTTTTCAAATGTGATTTCTATTAAAGGCAGATATGATTGTAACACCATGGATGTGATTTATATTGCATGCTGTGCATCCTGTCCAGCTTTTTATGTTGGTAAGACTATTGGTCCTTAAAAAACTAGAATTTACCAAAATAGTTATACTATTAAAAAAGGTAATGCAAATAATGCATTATTCAAACATTCTGTTATCTGTGAGGATTTTAAGAAATTTTCCTTTAGTATTTTGGAAAAAGCATCCACACCTGAAAGGGGTGGAGATTGGTAGCCTAAAGTGGACTATAGGGAAAATGTGTGGCAGATGTTATTGAATGCAAGTGTATTCCTTGGGTTGAATTAGGTTATTTCTATGACACCAGTGTTAATGTTGAAAGCAGCATCACTTTAGCATATTTTATTGTTTTTACTTTTTACTTTGTTTTTGTATATTGTGTGTTTTTAAGGTTTTATTTATATGTAAGGTTTTTGCACTTAATGATGTATGTATAACTTTAAGAATGGGTTGTTCAGTTTGTGGCGTGGATTCTCCATGTTTATAAAAGTTGAGAATCCATGGAAGGTTTTTGGTTTCTGAGGAAGTTCTTTATTGAACAAAAGTGCTTAAACTGGTAATACAAGATCTTGTTTGTGGCACCTGAGCTGCGTTTTTATTTTATTTTTTTACTGTGGATACATGGTGATCAAAGTTCATTTGCTATCAACCTGAGTACCCTGATCATGTACCACTGGATCTGCATGTAGCAGGCTGCTGTCTATAATATAATTAGCAAGGATGTCAGCTTTCCCAAAGGGAAAAGTAATGGATTATTTTTCATTCAGCTTTAATTTGTGGCTTTTGTACCAGTTATTTGTCTGCTTTAACCATGCCTGCAGTATATTAACATCATTAGGGGAGTCAGTGGTTGCTCCCAATTTTCAATCATCAGTGAACCTGGTCAGCCACAGGCTGTCCAAGTTTGCCAGGACTTCAGAGAAATAAATTCTGAACAGTAAGGGGCCCAGCTCAGAACCCTGTGGTATGCCACTGGTGACTGGTCTTTCGCTAGAGGTAAAGTCGCCAACTTTGAGATTAAGTGTCCTGTCAGTGAGACAGTTGGCTACCCATCTGGTAGTGTGGGGGGTTAATTCCCAATTGGGAGAGTTTCTGTATAATACCTGAGTGGGGCTTGTGTCAAATTCCTTAAGTAGATCAGGATAGCCAGTATGTACTGCCTTTGCCTCGTCCAAAGCCTAGATGACTTTCTTGAAGAAGTCCATCATGTGTAACAGGCCTAGTCTACCTTGAACAAATCAGAACTGGGTTGGGTACAGAACTTTGAGATTACCTATGTCCTTGTTAATAAGGTCCATAATGCTACTTTCCATGATTAGGCCAGTCAAGCTTATGGGCCTATAATTCCCAGGGTCAGTTGATGGACCCCTTTGTGTAAAGGGATTACTGTTTCTGTCCTCCATTCCACAGGAACATAGCCAGTTTGCATGTTGTGGATAAACAGGGATCAAAGTGGGTCTGTTAGTTCATGTTATAAGTTGTTTAAAAGGCAACCTGGGATGCTGTCTGGTCCCACTGATGCTGTATTTTTGACCAAGATGACCTACTTTCTTGAGGTAATAGGCTGAGGAGCAGTGGCAGGTATACTTTGAAAGATGACTGGAGGGGGAAGTTTTCTCCAAATCTATCAGCTAGCAGGTTGGCTGTTACCTCCAGAAGAGTATTGGTGGTGTCTTCCACAAGCAGTTCAGCGCATAGCTAGGTATTCCTTTTTAGATTTTTGACAGTTAAAAAATGCCTTGTGATTATCCTTAGCTAGGGAGGCTATTTTTACTTCATAATTAGCTTTGGAGGACTTGATAAGATCTCTAATTTGTTTGTTTAAGCTGGAGATGGATTTCTTCCTCTGCTGAGCCAGTTCCCTCTTGTTCTTGGACATTAGCTTCTTTCTGTTGTTATATTGTCTCTTTATACAGGTCTATATTATAACATCAAAGTTCTCTAACATCGAATGTTATAATATCAAACCTGTAATGTCGAACGCTGAAAACAGCGAAGGTGCAGGACACCAAATTCTTTCCCAGGGAAAGAATTTGGTGGGCCATTGCTGTGGCTTCGCTGTTTTCAGCTTTCGAATATGGTGGAACATTATGGGTCGGGTTCAGGTAAGTGTGTGATTGTGTGTAGGTTAGGGGCAGGTTAGGGCGCGGGTCAGGTAACTGTGCAATTGTGCGTAGGTTAGGGATAGTGGGCGGGTTAGGGTTAGGTGAGGTGAGTGTGCGATAGTGACGGACCTTAGGGTTAGGGTTGGGTTAAGGTAAGTGGATAGCTAGTACTGTATGTAAAGTTTAGTTTAGGTGTAGGATTTTAAGTGTATGTGTGTGGATTGCTGTTTTTTGTGTGTGTTTGTGTTGTGTGTCTGTTTCTCAGAATAGCAAATTTTTTCCCTGGGAAAAAATTCGCTATTCTGACTGTTCGATGTTTTCGGATGTCGATGTTTAGGGTTCGATTATAACATTCGATGTTAGAGAATGTTGATGTTATAATATAGACCCCTTTATACTAGGGGTCTACCAGGGTGGCTTAATTTTTTCAGCAAGATCTAGTTGTAATTTGGTCAGGTACAACTGATTCTATACAACTGCTTAAGTGGTTATACAGGGCATTGCTGTAGACTTCTGCATAGGAGCCCATGTTATCTGTGTTTGAGGAGGTTTTAAAACTTCTTATACCATCACTTAGTAGGAGATAAGAATTTTTCAAAGAAAAATTAAGTGTTTTTGAGCTTGATGGGGTATCTGGTCTTATAATTAGATAAAACAAGACTGATTTATCATCTGATTTTACCAGAGAGGACATCACGTGGGAAAGTGCAATGCTCTCCCATGTTAATGAATAGTATGTCCAGGACACTTGAGCCACTTGCGGGTTGCTGATAGCTGTTCCAGAGCATTTTCTCTGAGAAAGTCCAAGAACCTCTGAGCCAGTGTGTTTGTGGTCATGTGCGTTTCCCTGTCAATAATAGGATAATTAAAATCATCCATGAGTAAGGTGTTGGGCTGCATGGCAAGTGACTCCAGTAAGTCCATGTATGAAGTATATTTTTCCAGTTTCAAGGTGGGAGACTTGTAGCTAGCTATGATGTGGTTAGAGGCTTTGCCTATAGTTAACTGGACATGGAGTAGCTCAAGAGAGCTGTTTGACCAGCCTCACAGTGTAGTTATCCTTAGTGAAGATGGATACACCTCCTCATTTGGTTCTTTCGTACTCATTTTGTGGTCTGAGTGTATGGAAGGCATTGCATCCCTGCCTGGCTGGGATGCTTTCTGTGCCTTTGAATCATGTCTCAGTGACTATACTTCACCAGCATCTTTCAAAGTGAGAATTGCTTCCAGGGAGTGCAGTTTCTTATTTGACTCCTAGCATTAAGTAGCAGTCCATCATTCTGGCACCAGTTATTTGTGGGACAAACCTTTCTGCTGATGGTCAAATCATTTGAGGATTCAGTAACTGCTCCTAACTAGCAGTCATCTGTAAATTTAGTCAGCCAAAGCCCTTTGATATTGGCTTTTCCTTCAGGAAGTAGATGCCAAGCAAGAGTGGTCCCAGCCCCGTGGGACACTACTGGTGAATGGTCTCTTTGTCGAGGTAGCTTCTCTAATTTTGATCTCCTATGTCCTATCTGTGAGCCAGGTGGCAATCTGGCAGATGACAAAGGTGTTTAATCGCAGTTTATTTAGACTTTTTATTATGCCTGAGTGGGGGATTGTGTCATAATCTTTGGCGAACATGAGGTATGTGGTGTGTACCATTTTACCTCCATCCATTGCTTTGGTGGGGCTGAGTAAACATGGCCTGCCCTTGACTAATCCAAACTGAGACAGGTCCTGTGTTTGGAAGTTCCCAATGTCTTTATTGATTAGTTCCATGATAAATCTTTCTGTGGCTTTGCATATAAAGATGATTCTGTGTTAAGATAAGTCTGTGGTCGGTCTTCCCTTAAGCAAGGTAATGAGTGCAGCTGTTTTCTGTTTTATTGTTACAAAAACTGTATGAGGCTAAGTTTAAACAGTGTTGCTAGGGGTGGTTAAATCATGCATCATGCTATTTAAGATCATCCACAAGTATTGCTTGGACTCACCAATATAAAATGTTTAGTTTTTGATAGTGCTTTTAGGACTTGGTCTTATGTGACAGCTCAAGGTCAGCTGGTTTCAGGTATATCTTGTGGGATAGACTGAGAAGGGAGAGAGAGGGGAGTAAAATTTAAGCTGTATTTATTAGCAAGTAGGTTGTCTATATCTTAAGCCTCAGTGTAGGTACCATCATGTGGGAATCATCTCAGAACATTGCTGCTTTAGGCTTTTGAGATTACAAGCATAACTAAAAAAAAAACTTGTGATTGTCTTTGGCTTGGATGGCTGTTTTAGCTTGACTTTGACTTGACTAGACTTGACTTTTGTGAATTTTATTAAGATCCTGATTTATTTATTTATTTCAAATAGGAGGGCTCTCTTATTCTGGAAATTACTTTCCTTATTTTTGTCAAAATTCTCTTCCTTTTATTGTAAACCTTGTTGATATTATGGTTACACCATTGGGGGGGGGGTATTTTTAGAGCTTGCCCTGCACTTGTTACTACCAGGTATAGCTTAATCTATGCAGCTGTTAACATTCTGGTATATCATGTCAGTGTGAATTTCCATGGTTTCACCAGAGTTATCTGGGTTTGGTGTATATTTGAAGATTGCCAGTGTATCCCTTCAGGTACCATGTATGGCAGGGGTCTCTGATTTTAATTTTATTTTGAAGGAAATGTCTTTATGATCAGACCTAACAAGTGATGGAGACATGCAACAGATGGTGCAAGTTATGCACATATTACTAATAATATCAAAGATGTTATCCTAGTGGATACTCTGACAAATTTTTCCAAGATATTTGTATTGACGATGTAAAGGAATATTTATGCTTGTACATTAGTGATGGTGTAAGCTTCCAGTCTATATTTGGATAATCTAGATCACATATGAAAAATGGTTTTAGTTTTACTACTGAGTGGTTCCAGTTCCTGTAGACTGGTGTTGTTGATTTCTTGGGTCATCGAAGGAGTTCTATAGCTAGATAATATGATATGGGACCTTTCTGATAGTTATTTGGATATGATGATGCTCTGATGCATCGTGTTGTTTTACAAGCCTTGATGTGAGTATTTTCTGGATTAAGACTGAGACACCTCCATCTTTTTCCACTTCCTGTGTGGTACCTGGTCTAAACCTGTGGAAAATGTTATATGGCTGAACAGCTGGAGTAGTCTCCTCCATTTTAAACTATGTCTCAGTCACTATACAGATGATTACATCCCCCAGGGTGAGGAGGGCTTGTAGAAAGTGAAGTTTCTTGTTTAGGTTGCTAGGAGTGACCAGTAACACCTTCATATGTTCCTTTGCTAACTTTGTTATGTTGGTAGGTTTAGCAGGTTGGTATGGTCTTCAAAAGGCACTATGGGAGTGTACAACAATGCCTTTGCCAATAACAGAAAGCCTAGAGGGTTTTATTGTATATTATGCCCTTTCATCTGACATCACCAGACTACATTAGTTACATCGATGTCAGCCATTTTATAACCAGTTCATGTCATCTGACTTGCTGATTCAAAATCTTAAACAGAGACTACACTAAAAACTTTTATAGAAACACCAAGGTTAAAATGTTGTTAAATGTAATGTACCAGTTACCAATATATCTAAATAATAATTAACCACAGTTAATCCACTGTAATTATTCTAAATGCAGTGCAGTCCTAAAACCATATTTGCTGGTTTTCTTAAAAGGCAAAGAATGTTAGCTGTTTCATTAAGCCCTAGTAAAATATAATCCACAACATACATTTGCACCACAAATCACAACATTATAAAATATTCTCCCATCATCCTAAGAAAGGTGATATAGACATTTTTTTTCCCAAACCAAAAATATATATTTTTAAATTGTTACAACTTTGCTTGTGGTGTGCAAGGGCATTCTTACGATTTTTATTTCTAATGGCATATTCGTGTTCATTAACCTTTTCTTTCTGGGACCTCTATTTTGCCAACATAAAATGCCTCACAGATAGAACACATGGCAATATATACCACTACTCCTGGCCTGCAGTTAGCCTTTGGTACAGTGTAATGCCTCAAATTCTTCTGACCAACCTGAAGTGTCAGTTTGTCAAAAATTAAATGACAATAGCTACAATCATTACATTTTCTTGTACCACTCCCCTTGAGGATTTTTTATAACTATGTTCCATCACCATTTTTATATTGTTTGCTCATCTAAAGATATAAACAGGGGATACCCCCCTCATTTTTCTTCTGTTTTCAAATGTGTAAGTGTTCTCCAATTTTCCTTAAAAATGTCTTTCACATACCTGATCCTGTGGGTATAGGTACAAATACATTTTCTGCAACTATTTTGGTTTTTGTCTCCACTGTCACAGGGTTTCACTACCTCACCTCTTAGAATAGGACATAATCTGTCAGTTCTACCCTGGGTGATGTTGCTTTTAATGTCTTCAAGAAGACTCCTGGGGTACTCCCTCTCCAAAAATGAACAGTTCATCCATTGACAATGACATTTTCTCTCAAAACAAGTCTGGAAATCAGTACCATTTGACCTGTTACTGCACTTACTGTTTTGTTTGTAAGGATGGTTACTTTTAAATTGTAAATAGCTGTTGGAATAAGTCTCTATTGTAAGTACAATCAAAGGAAAACAACCTTCAGTTTTGTTTTTATATTAATTAATATCCAAAAAAATGAGTGCTGTCATGTGAATTAATATAAATAAACTTTATACCTCTTTGGTGGGATTTATAAATTCACCTTCTTCTTATTCAACAGTCAGCAGGTTGTTCTAGTTCAGTGGAGAAGGTTACTGATGTAGTTGGCAACTGTTTTAATAGTGCTGGTAATTTTCAGAGCCCTGGTTTGGACAATCCTGCTATCCAAGACAAACAAAATAAAGGGAAAGCAAGAAGGTCAGTTTCAACTATGGCTATCAAAAGTTTGATTTTTGGTTGAACACAGATGTGTGGGGTGTTCAGGAGGTTGACCCCCTCCACCGAGATACACTCCAAACACAACCGAAAACGATGTAAAGACTTTTGTTTAAGCAGCATTCTCTTCAAATTGACAATGCTTATTTGAAACCATTTTTAAAGGACAAGTTAGTCCCAAAGGGACTACAAACCTGGAAGTTCCCTAATGGTAGTGTGAAGGATTCCTGATTAAACCAGGAAATTATTTCACTGTTTGGCAAACCTGGGTTTCAACTTATGGAGCTTATTTTTAAAGATAATGACAACTAACCGGTTGGTACTAATGCTGAATTTCAAGTCTAAGTAATTTGATTACTTAAGACTTGTTCAATCAGTATTTCAACAATTACAAATCCATGTTTAAAAAAGTGGACATATTTGTTTAGGACAATAGGAATCATAAGCATAAAAAATTGAAGTTTGAACATGAGGCTCACAAGGACAGAAAGGCATATCCTACACCTGTCAGGTCAGTATCTAGTGTACCAACACCTGTGAACAATCCTGGTGGGAAATTTTGGTCCCACTATCAATCATATTTTTGATCCCTTTGAGCCAGTATCCTTTCAGATCACCACCTGCATAGAAGAGGTTGGTGATGTAGAGGTTGAGGATATCTACAATTCACCAAAAGACATAAAACAGCAAACTCTTCATACCACATAAATAAGGAGCAGGAAACCACCGTCAGGACATATTCTTTAATTACAACCGTTCTGGTACCTCGGCTTCTCACCTTCTACTGGAACTGGTTTGTTGTAATTAAAGAATATATGTCCTGATAGTGGTTTCCTTCTCCTTATGTATGTGGTATGAAGATATCTACAATTCCCCATTAAGGGTGTTCCCACCCCAACTGGTCAACAACCCAAGAAGAATAGTTTCCCCTGGAGAGGGGAAGGGATGCAGACAATGTCAATGGAGGAGACAGTAGAACTTGAATTCACAGGTACTGTACAAGTTTCTGACCAAATGACTTTTAAGATGTTTAACTGCACTAGAATGACTATTACAGAAACTTACCATCTCCTGTTTCAGTGAGGTTTTACATTTGTTCTAACCCACCAGATAGATTTAGTTGGAATTCTCTTAGATTTGAAAATACTTGTTTAAAATTAAAAGTTTTCCTTCATTTTTAAGTATACTCTTGAAAGGTGGTTACACCGAGGTGCTGGAGAATAAAGAATTTGCTTTTGGATTTGACTTTGGTTCCTGTTTTTCGATTTCTGACTTCTGAAGATTTTGCTGTTTTGGTATTGTTTTGGATCAGAGTTGTTTCTATCTGAAGGTGTGTGGAGTGGAGTTTGTGCAATAGTCAGAAGGTATGTTTGTCACCATGAATGTCAAGAATTTATTTATGGTAATTTCACAGTCAGTTGGTATCAACTGGTATAAACAAATGTTATTTGAACTTACACCTGATTCCAATTCTGACATTTGGGTGTTAATTTAGGTAAAATACATTTTACTAAGATATTATGTTTATGTTTGATGGGGAATTTTACCATCAGACGCACTGGGTGGCAATCAGAGCCCTATGTGCCACAATGTATGCAAATATTGTTTTACTGTTTTGAGAAAGGTACATTTTGTTTACTTACAAATTCTCACAGTGTTGGGATATATACTTTTGAGTCCTGGACAATGTCTTTATGATTTGGAATGGGCCCCCCATCACCTTTGAAGGAATTTGCTGAGTTTACAAATTCCACCACAGAGTTTTTAAAGTTCACTTAAAATTATTCACATGACAGCCTTGGTGTGGTGTAGTGTGTGTTGTACTGGTACCTCTATGGACATTATATATGTACATCTCTCACACACTGCATTATGCTGTCTGAGTAGTAAATTATCATCAGATAACTTGAGACAGTTCTTACACTGTCTCAAGATATTCAGCCTGACTGAGATGAGTATCTTGAGATAGTTCTTAACATTGTCTCAAGATACTCATCAGTCAGGCTGATTACTGAAATTGTGTAGAAGTGCTGGTCTGTGACTTTGACAGGAATGACTTGGGGTACAGGGGTGACTGTTTTGAATGGACTTACAACATACGTGTGTGGAAATGTCAAGATATTTGGACAGGTATGTACTGTAGCTCAAGGTGTATTTATTTGCACTTGGTCTAGGTCATTTGAGCCTCAGACCTGGATTTTTAAGGTTTTATAGATTTTGTAGGTGTCTTATAGAGGAAAAAAAGTCTTGTCAAGAAGACCCACTATAAATTGAGTCCAATGGCAGTGGTGTGCTGAACAAAAATTTCCTCACAGTTCAGGGCTTACCACACTTCTCAGTGTCATGAATAAAATACCCTGGTTGACTTGAGTTCTGTGTTAGTTATAGCAGACAAACTAAAGAGGGATCAAGTCAAGCAAAGCCAACAGTGGACCTTTGTGACTTTAGAACCTGTAGCAAGTCGCAATTCCCTTAGCGTTATGATTCTGAGATATAGATTAATGACTCCAGGTATGTTAGAATTTCATTTTAGTTTTTATAGTTTGTGCACAAACAGTAGGGTGCAGTAGAAGGGCACTGCTTAATGTATCAGTGGGGGCTGGGGCAGACACAAGAACAGGACAAACTTAGTAGCAAAGTGATAAAGAAGAAAGCACTGGAATGCAACTTTAAGTAAGGAAACTACAAGCAGAAAATTAGACTCTACATGCAAAACTGATATGTAAACATCAGTATATGCATACATCCTGCATCAAATACAATAATGCCACTATTGCAGCCCATCTACAGTCTAAGGAACCAGTTAGGCACAGATTTATCAATATCACTGTTTGCTGAAAAATGCAATAGTAAATGCCTAAATTAGGCTTATATCCTGGAGTTGTTCACAATTCTCTCACAACTGCAAATGAAGCTACAAGACTATGATCCCAGATCCTGGTATTCAGGAATGCTATTGGTCTTGCACCTTATTTGCACCTCTACAGTGCTCAAAGGGCTGAATCTACAATATATAAAGGTAATGGTGTAGCTATGGAAATGGAAGTACTGGAGACTGATTGGATAGAGGCAGGTCTTTATTGCTAGTTACTTAGAAAAGATTTTCCCACAATTACTGCAGCACTTCATAAGGTATGTTTGTCTTTGTCATAAACTGCTTTCATGTTCATATTCCAAATGTATTTCAATATGCAATACAAAAAAGATATGTATGCAGTTTTAAAAATTCACTTCTTGTATACTGCACATCTATCAGTTCTTGCTGTGCTTTCCAAGTTAGTATGGTTAATTCACAGCATTATGTTATCATTTGCTAGTGGAATTTCACCAGGTGCAGCAGACAGCTGCATTGTGTTTATCATCCATGTCAAGGAGATGTGCACATGTAGCTAATGGAGGTGTTAGGCTTCCCAGATGCCCCCTGGTGACCTCTGCAGCAGTTGAGATACCAATGGAAATTGCATGGCAGTTCGACCTTTGACATTTTTGCCTAGTTATTAATAATACTGCCATCAATCAGACATTCACACTACTGCTGCTGTCAATACAGACATGTTAACCAAATGGATTGTATTAATGTTTCCCTTTTTATTGGGGGGGGTCCCTTAGTGTGTGTGTACTTTGAAATGAGCATTGCATATTCAATTGTTTTATGTTGAGGATGGATGCACTGTAACTGCTACAATTTTTTAACTGTTTCATGTCATATAAAATTATGGCACCCAGACCACCTGTTCCATGAAAAGCCAACATTCAGTGATACAAAGAACAAGGTCATAATTGAAGCTTTACACCATCATGGGTCCTTCCTGCTTGACAGAGGCACAGTTGATATGTTGGCCAGAAAAAGTATATGGCAGCAGGTGGTTGGTGATGTAAACACAGTGGGTGGACATGCCAGAAATTATAATCAGGTGTGCCACCATGCCACTGATATGATTATAGACACGTGCAGGAGGGCAGCTGTGGTAGGATAAGAACAGGTGGGTTCAGATGTAGGTCCTGCTATGGAACAACCACTCACTGATAATGAGCATTTCCTATCTAGTGTCAGAGATCCATACAGCTTAGTAGCCAATCCACATAGGCTCCTTAATGTTGTTGCTGATGCGGATAACAGGCCAAGCAGGTTCCAAAATGAAATGCCATTCTAGACATCTTTATGTATTACCCCTTTTAGATCTGAAAACATTAATATGTGTGCTTTACAATAGAGAACAGTGCAAGAAAGATTATGTTTGGAGGATGATCAGTCTCATTGATTCTGAGATATTTCTTAAGAAGAAGATAGACAGAGCAATATCCTCTTGTCCTTGTGTCACTTGTATATTGATGCTTATTAGTCTTCCTTCCCCTTTTTCCAGGGATATCAGAAAGTCTACCTGCAGATGGTCAACATGACTTTCTTTGATTAGTGATAACCATTATTTAGAGGTAAGTCTGAGGAGAGAGTAAAAATTATCGCATTCCTTTAACATCTGAAATTTTTTAACATGACTTTGTAAAACCAAGTTTGGATAATTTCCACTCACTATTTCTCTCCTTGTGTTTATTGATTATTATCACAGGTGATTCTGACAATAGCTGTGTAGAACTCATACCACCTGATTTTAGAGTACTGGTAGCCTCTGATGATGATGATGGTGATGATATAGAGACACAGTCAGGAGGTGCAGAGATACAGTCTGACACTGAGGTTGTGAATCACACATCCACTGGCCTTATTGTGGACACAGTCAGTATGTCTATGCATATCCATGCCACTAAGGCCTCAGATATACGATACGTTGAGGGTGACGTGGTGGATCAGGGTACTGTGGTTACTCCAAATGTAAGCCTGGTTGAGTCTGCCCATAGCCATAGTGAGGGCATGGCACCACACAGGAGGGTTGCTACAGGTGCTGAAGGAGGTAGGTCTCCTACTATACACCCTTGTCCTGATGCTGTTGTGTCATTATGCACCACCAGATGTACATATATGGTCATCATGGAGGCACAAGCACATTCCACAAGGGCTTCAGAAGAGATTGTTTTGAATCCTAAATGTGACATTCTGATGAATGCCTCATCTCTGTTGGTGACTCATTGGATAGGATGAGAGACGCACTGGATTGAGTAGTGTTTATGCTGGGGGAAGGCTGTATTCCATGTGTCCATAGAGCTATAGCATTCACTGGTGTTATCTGACATGGCTATGCAAGATCCCACTCCCATAGTGGCACTACTTCCACTGCTCCATCAGTGATCGAGGAATCCACAACCAGATGTGGTTGGCCATGGGATCATGGTCCTGGACATAGTTGTAAAAAAAACTCTTCCAGCAGACATTGCTCACATTCAGGTAGCACCCCCACTTTTAACTAGGAGCATGAAAGTGGCATTGCAACTCCTGGCAGAGGCAGTCTGTGTGGTTGGCAGTGATGACAATGAGCTGACAGCCCCACCATGCATGGCTCAGACCTGTCCGACACGGTGGGACATACTGCTGGCACAGAGTTTGATTGTCTTCATGTAGGCATACACACATTTCACAAGAACTGCCCATACCAACCCATATGCATGTAAGCTAAGAAAACCGTAATGCTGATTAGGATACATCTCATGTTAGTGACAATGTGATAGTTCCTACTTTGCAGAATGTTTTGTATTTCCTACATGCACACACGACATTGGTGTCAGCTTTGACCTACTGCCACCCCCCACCCTGAGCAAATGATGATGACTATGCCATGCCGTTTGTTAATTAAGGTTTGACTTAGGGTTGCATATATGGCTGATGCACAGTGTGGGCAGATAAGAGAGTTTTTCTCAGTATGCTGATTACATTCATATTTAGTACATAACACGACTGGATGTTTCTGTAAATACTCATTTCAGAGTATATTTATGACTGACTGTATGCAGGTAGTTCATCTTTTACACATTGTTCCTATAATACAGGTTCCACACTTACCTTGACATCACTGCAGTTAGGAGTCATGTGCTTTTGGGTTGTCTCTGTCTGATGCTATATATACACAGACATTACTTAGGTAAGCAAAGTTTGTGGGCATTGGATAGCATCACTTTTAACATTTGTATGTAGTTAGGTGGTTATGCATGTGTCTTCACTTATGAGTGTTTCCACTATCATTTTCCTCTTAACTGCTGAGTATGTGTGCTAACCTTTAACTCTTAGCTGGTGAGCATGTGTGCTGTCCTTTGCCTCCTAGCCATAGCAAGGGCATATTGTGCACAACTACACCTGCCAGCTACCTCTGCAGTTGGATGTTTCCACTATCATTTTCCTCTTAACTGCTGAGTATGTGTGCTAACCTTTAACTCTTAGCTGGTGAGCATGTGTGCTGTCCTTTGCCTCCTAGCCATAGCAAGGGCATATTGTGCACAACTACACCTGCCAGCTACCTCTGCAGTTGGATGTTGTCCCTTAGAATCCTTGTCTGTGTGTCATTCACAATGATGAGATGGCATTGCCAAGAACTTAATTTTCTAAATGTGCACATCACTGGAGTTTTACTGCAGGAAAGGAGACACATGGCCACCAGGTAAAAAAAAAAACACACCACAGCATATCAGACCGACACAAGAGGGGGGGCTTCACCAACCACCCCCAAATAAATATACCAACCTGAGATTGCACTATAGCGTAAAAACAGCAAATTTCTCCATGGTGGTCAAGTGCCTCCTTTCCTGGAGTAATACTCCAGTGATGTGCACATTCGGAATATTATGTTTTGGCAATGTCGTCTCGTTGTGAACTTTTGTGAAGTGGATTTTTGCTAATTATAGGAAGACCCATAAATATATATATATATATATATATATATATATATATATATAGAGAGAGAGAGAGAGAGAGATGTATATAAAAAACACACATGCATGCACGTATACACACACACACACACACACACACACACACACACACACACACACACACACACACACACACACACCACCCTTTTTGTTTTCTGCACCTCTGTCCATTTAAACCAAGGTAATGACTAATTCATTGATGACTATAGCACCTTTTTTGTGTACATAACACCTGTAGCTCCTTTTTGCTTCCTAGAATTTTTGTACCTGTTTTCCTTAACTAGATGATTTATCAATACATAACAGGCAGCATAAGAAAGGGCACAGAATAAGTAACAAACTGACTCTAAGACTGTCATCTAGGGAATCCTGCAGTGGGGATATTAACCACTGTTCGTCATTTGTTTTTCACATTTTCAAATTTATATTCTATTTAGATAACTCAGAGAACTACATGTTATTGATGGGGTATGGTGTGAAATATCATGGTGGAAGACAGTAATGTACTTGTCAATTTCAATGTATAGTACACTAGGTATCGGTAATTATTTTCTAGAAATTATGGCCATATGCACTATTTCCATATGCATATAAATAGTTCCAAAACTAAGTGACTTACAAATTACTTCATGGCATCAGGTAAAACCTTAGATGATGTTGAAGAAAATTATTATTGATATTTTCATTCTACGTTGTACATCTCCATATGTAACTTGGTGGTATTTTTATGCTGAATTATAGAATTAAAGCATAATGTTTTATTATGCCTCAAATGCAGCTATAACCATACACAGGGTCAAAAACTCAAAATACAAAAACAAGGGTTTTTTTTACAGGAAACATCACCCTGCACACCCCGCCAGTGGGACACTGTTACCACACCCACACTAAAATTAATTTACCATGTCTGACATATCACACAAAAATGGGGAATATAAAAAGTTCCCTATTCTGCTGTTCGTGAATCTTGTATACACATGCATGTACACACTTGTGTGCAGACATGCATGCATGCACATGCACCTTACAAAAGTAAAATGCTTGTCAAAAGGGATTCAACAAATAGACATTGTAACTTTCTTTTGAAAGGGAGGACAATTAGTCCATTTTCTTGGAACCTTCTGTCAATATCTCAGTAAGTGAGGAATTCAAAATGGAACTGTTTTCTGTTATGTGAAAGTTGATAGGTTCATACATAAATACTAGGTATCAGTCTGCAAACTATTTCAAGTCTATCAAATAACCAAAGGTTAGAATTAAATTTTGCACTTTGTATTTATGAGGAAAAGCTTTTAACCATGTATGCCAATCCACTCCCTAAAATTGACATGTATATGCGTTCAAAGGTAAATACTAAGATATGAGTCAGCAGACTATAACAAGTCTAATACACTAGAAGTTAGAATCAAACCCTGTACCTTGAAAATCTCTCCCCTTTTGTCAGCCCTTCCCATTTAAATCTGCATGAACAGAACTGCCCTGACCCTATATGTATAGGCTGTATAGTCTCCAAGATAGGTAAGCTTGTTTGTGAAATTTAAAAGATAAATATGATTGAGATTGTGTGCATTACAAATGTGACACTGCCAACACAGCTATCTGGAATTTTGTAAATTATTCTACGTCATTTGTGAATATTGATATGATTTATACAGAACTGTATGTTATGAACTGAGCTTTAAGAATGTAACTACAGCATACACTGCTGGACCATAGAAGATTAACCTGCAAAACTTAAGAATACTTGAGGTTAAGTTACTTTATAGCTGGGCCGTAAACAAGAAATGTTATCTCTCACTTTCAATGCAGAAGCAGACACAATAATGTCTAGAGCTTAAAGTTTTTCCATTGTCTTGAAAGAAAAGTAATTACTAGAATTAAAATGTAAAGTGTCTTATTGCTTTATGGCTTCCTAGCAGCTACACAGTTCTGAGCAAACATCTGAGAGATATGCATTTTTAACACAGAGATGTTACATTTTGTTAAGTTTCTATTTAGCCTAGGAACTGAAGTCAGGTGACAAAGAGTGATGCCATCCAAGCTAGCCCAACAGTAATGGCTGATATTGATTTAAGAACTCTCTCAGAGAGAGAATGTGCATTTTGTATTTTGTCTTGGACCTAGCAAGAACATCCAGTCATCATCATTATTATCTGCACTTGCTGTAAGTATGATTCAGGGCATTGCATCTCTTTCAGAGATAGATAGGAATGTAGCAAAGTTTAATTTAGATGTTTTCTGTTTTTATTTGAGACTGTCCTGCAATGTTGTTTTAAAATATTTCCTCTGATTCTCAACTATTAAGTAAATCTGTTTGCTTTCTGAGTATTGTCTTGTTCTTTTATTGATTATTATTAAATACATTTAAACCTATTTTGTGGCTGATATTTGTGAGACATATTTAAGCTCTTAGAGTACTTGCATATGCATTTGGTGACACTGTACAGGCCACTCCTAAATAGTCTTGCAAGGCTTGGTCAACACTACCATTTGAATAATAGTACCATTACACAGTAGGATTGGACACCCTTTGTAAGGGCCTTGTAGTAGCTAATATGTAGGGGTTGGTGGCAGTGGAAACCACCTTATAGTCTGGGCAGAAAGGTGCATAGCTAATAAACTTGTGCCAGCCTTCCTCAGCTGTGTGTATGTGTGTTTGTATATAAATCAAATCAAATCTCAAAGTGTGTGTGTGTGTGAGTCAGCTACTTGGGCAGGGACACGAAGCACTGGTTGGACAGAGAGGGTGTTGGAGGTCTTGGCTTGACCCCACAGCTGAGATCTTAATCCTATAGCTGTGCCTGTGAGGAGTCTTATTGGGGATCTCGAGAAAGAGGGAGAAGCCAGCCCCAGACTGACTGTGATCTCTGTGTGCTCTTAAGGGAAATTGCATTTTACTTTGTGTATAGTTGTCATCCTCCCAGTATGCACATCCCCTAGCTGTTGCCAATAGTGAGGATTGAGACTCCTTGATTACTGGGCCAGTGCAGGGGCATCACTACAAGTTATTGCAACATTGATATAAAGACTGGGAATTCACTGGTTTTTATTACTGTGCAGACATCTGTTAACTGAGAACATTGCTGTTCGTACCTTCTTAATGGCATCAGCTTTCACATAGGTACATGTGTTCGGCTTTTTAACTTGATTTAAAAAAATGCTTTGGAAAGTATGGTAGGTTGCTAGAGGTGTAACATTGCACAGTCAATGGTATTAACAAGTTTTTCAGCTGCATATGCAGTTAATTTTTACAAGTATGTGGGGATGGTGTGCAACTTTATAGAACTGTACCATGACTGGTTGTGCCACTCAATTGATGTTGCTAAGAACTTTACAAATTTCCCAGACTCAGGTCTCATAACAGTAAGGAACTTTTTATTTACTTTTTGTATAACACTAAGAAACTTTGTCAGCATGTCACAGTCACTGATTATATTACTACTATGTTCACATATGAAAGGACAGCTCCTTGTAGCAAGGCATACAGCATTCAGTAACAGCTGTTGCAGTATTAGCATATTTGTTTGCAGGACAGTCACTGCATTGAATGGAAGCATATCTTATGGATATTCATTAGGAAGTTGCACATACTGCTTCTCACGAATGCTTCACAAATTGACTTCCATCTTAATAAAGGGCTGTGATGGACAAATAGTTTAGATTTTTTTTCAGTGGAAGGATTATTTAAGATAAGCTATTAATATACATATCCTATAATGTGTAGATTACTACGCATTACATGTTGATTATATCTGGCTACAGCAAAGTTATAATTAAAAAAGCATCCCATGTACTTGCTTTACTCATCTATCAATAGAATAAACCAAAAGTCCTAACACTAACAACTTTTCACTTCACCTTCTTTCCCTCTCCCAAGCAATCCTTTATCTTAGAGATCATTCCCATCACAAACCCCTCTTGAATGCTGTATGCTCACCAAACCATAAACCTTTAATGATTAAATACCACATTAAAGCAAGATGCAATCAAGCTTACCCTATCTCTAGCCAATGCCTTTTTACAGTGTAAATTCATAAATATTGTGCATTTCTCTGCTTCCATTCTTCCACTTTATTTTAACTTTATTTTATTATTCCCTTCACAATTGTAAGTTTATTACTATCTGCATGTTTAACTACTTTCTCCATTTTCCATGCAAATCCCTGGCTGTGGCTGAAATGAGTCCAGAGTAGATCAATCCATTACCTTTTCAGGAAGTATCAGGAGATAAATTGTCACTTTATTTAAGAAATGTTAGGTGTTTAATTAGATTCATTTCTTTTGTGATCCTTCTTTGTTTTGCTGTCTTTCTTTTACATTTTCTTGGAGTACCATTATGCTCTTATATTCTTTTGCATTTTTTTAGACTACAATAGTCTATAACTATTGGGTTGGAGAATGCCTTGTATGTCAGACATGTCGCCTGTTAGTAGTCTGTATTTATGTAGTCCTCATAGTCTCATGAGGGTCTTACTAAGCAATTGATAGGTCAAGATCTTTAGTAGCCTAGCCATGTGTTCTCATGAATTTTTTAGCAATTGTAATGTTAAGTATGAATAACTGAGAACTAACAGAACATTTACATTTTACCCCTATCCATAAGGGACAAGGGTAGTGTACTGGAGTAAATTTGAAGTTTGCTATGTATTCATCCACATTAGATTTAAATAGAGTAAGGCAAGTACATTGGTTCATTGGCTTTTATTAGGCTAAAGACCGCAAGGGCCTTTTTAAGCTTAGCCGTGCATCCCAAATCTCTGACAAGTTGTGGCACCCTTAATAAGTGTAAGCAGGAACTTGGAGGTAAAACATATATAAGCAAGATCCTGGGAGAATCATTTACAGGCTGCTTGTGTCCATTAGAGACATAGGTAGCAAACCAGGGATAAATTTCTTGTTCCCCATCCAATTGTCCAAGTTACACTTGAATTGGGTTAGGGAGGAACTCTGCTATACATGCATACGTGTATCTATAGTAGGTCCTATTTATATCACAGGTAAGGTATAACTCTTTAGAATGGGTAATTCTGGTGCTGTTTGTTTTGTGGATATGCAGGACTGGAGGTCCATCAGAGTGGGGTCTGACAATGTCCTACATGCCAGGCATACATCTCCCCTTAACAGCCTGTAGGAAACAGAATACAGGAAAAGGGCCTTATGATAGCCTGCGTAGGGCATCTTACTTACACCTTGTATTCTTTTTGTGAGGATCCTCTGTGGACTTTCCGATGTTTGGATATGCCTGGTTAGGTACATTCTAAAGGATGCATGGTACTCAATGATAAGTCTGATGAATCCGAATACAATGGAACAATTACTTCCTTGGATCTAGATTCTATACCTTTGTTTTTAAGTTGCACAACATGTAATGATTTCTACACTGCTATAGACACGTAATGGTCAAAGGTTAGATTACTGTATCGGTGTGTCATTAAATCCATGACTACTGGCTCAGCTCTCTGGGGTGTGTTTTCAATATGATAGTTACCAGGGGTAGATGACTTCCTGAAGGATACTATTATGCTTTTCTTGGCATTTAGTTTTAGAACATGGCTCTGACACCAGTGGTTTGTTTGTGTCAGCCCTTTCTGGAGAACATTTGTATCATTCAGATTCTATGGCAGGTCCTAATTTGCAAACATCTGCAAATTTAGTCTGCCAGTGGCCATTGATATTGGCCTTGACTTCAGAGAAATAAATGACAAAAAGAAGCAGTCTCAAGACCAATCTCTGAGGGACTCTACTTTTGACTGGCCTCTTTGTAGAGGTGGACTCCCCAATTTTAACTTCCTGGGTCCTGTCTGTGAACCAGTTCGCTATCCACTGAGTGACATAAGGGCATGTCCCTAACATCTTGACTTTGTCAACAATGCTTGATGTATTGTGTCTTGTGCTATGATAAACTTCTCAAAAAAAAGTACACCAAGTTAAATAGGCATGACCTGGCCTTGAGAAAAGCAAATTGGGTTTGGTCTGGAGTCTTGAGGTTTTCAAAATCATTAGCTATCATTTCCATGATAATTCTTTCCATGTCTTTGTATATGAGGCTAGTGAGACTGATGTGTCTGTAGTTTCCAGGGTTTGTAGATGGCCCACCTTTGTGCAGAGGGATCGTTGCTGTTCTCCATTCATGAGGCACAAAGCCTGTTCGGAGTATATAGTTAAATAACAATTCTAATCTGCCTGCTAGGTCATATTTCATGCTACCTAGAAGGCATCCTGGGATATTGTCTGGGCCCATTAATGGTGTGTTCTTGGCCTTAGAGAGACCATTAAGAACGTGTTCCCTGTTGATAGCAAGGGAGTAATATTTGATGGTATTTCTTGAGGGAAGATTGAGGGAGAGAGTGGGGTAAAGTTGGAGCTGAATTTGCTGGCCAGTAGGTTTGCTATTTTTTCTGCCTTGTTTTAATTTCACCAAGTCTTTTGGGTTTATAATACAATGACGGGAATGGACACCATTCCTAAGACAAAGTATGATTAAAGTTCATGAAATTAGTATATTTTCAATCTTTGATGTTAGCCAGAAGTGCTGTTACAACACCCGCAATGTGCCAGTAATGACCCTTTCTGAAATTCATAAGGAGTTGCATGCATTGGTAACATATCCAAGTACAATTTTAAATTATTTTTTATTAGACCCATTGCTTCTACCACTACTGGAACTGTCTGGGTATCCTTCTTTCTCAATGCCCTCATTTCTGACTACAAATCCAGGTATTTATGACTTTGTATCTGTCTGCACTTAAACAGGTAATTTAAACACAAAAACGACTTTGTTAAACTGTTGTAGGCTACACACTCAAGTGTGATAGCCATTTATGTGCATTTAAAGTGTTTTTTTGATTGTATCTGCTTTATTTTCTGAAAAAAAAAAAAAAAAAAAAACAAAACAAAAAAATACTTGTTTTCCCGCCTTTCTAAAGTAGTTTAGTCCAGTTTTCAGGTTAGTGCTGAATTCAGGGCTCGGTTACAAGTTTCTGTGTTTGCCCATACCTTACTTGGATAGAAGGAAGTTACTCTGTTCACTGTGAGAGGGAGCTTTGAGCAGCCTCTGTCCCTAGAGGAGTGGTTGCAGCTCAGAAATTAGTAGTTTATTGGCCATTTTGGGCTAATTTCTATCTCTTTCATTTCCCAGCTATAAAACCCGCGTTTGCATTGTTTTGCGCGCCGGACAGTGCCGATTAGCTAGAGTATAACTATTCCCGGCTCCACAAAGTCTACTGTTAAATTTTTCCCTTGGAACTAGACACACTTTCAACTTAAGCACTCAAAGCATTCACTTCTCATCCTGGCACTTGCCCAAAACTCATACCAAGCACTAATAAACCTTAGCTCTAGACCCCCCTATACTGTAGAGAAGGACAAGGCTCTCTATTCGACCTTACCAGCCAATCAGTAAAACAGTTCACTGTACCTATTCAGGCATATCCAAAGGGCAGTTTCAGGTGTACACTCCAGTCCAACTGGTGAATCTGGACATTTTGAGGCAATGTTACAATTGCCTCATGTACATAGACAATCCTCTCCTCCTTCCACCAAACACTAATACATGCGAGAGATGCAGTTATACAGCCAAACTGGAAGCTAAGCTCTCTCAGCCCAAGACTGGACTAGGCAGTCCAGAGGAGAAAAGAATTACTTGCATCATACCACCAGTCTCACATAGACCTATGAAGCCAGCACCAGCAAAAAACACACATAAATACACGAAAACATACTTGGAGGCTCTAAATAAAAATCAGCAGAAGCAACAGAGACCTCCAAAGCAGACATCCAAGCAACCCCCCCAACACAAACCATGAAACACATACTTCACAAAATCAATGTGCCACATAATCACAGCTCTTAAGGCAAAATAACATACCCAGCACACTAGTAATAGGTGACTCTGTACTCAGGCACACTGACGTCCCACTCACTAGGCTGAACAAGGAGAAGGTTACTGTTAGCTGCCTGTCGGGTGCCAGGATCCGCCACATAATACAAGCACTCAGGTCACTCCAGAACAAGTACAAATATGACTGTCATTGTCCATGTTGGTGTGAATGACCTGAGCCGTACCTCCCTGGACTACATGAAAAGAGACATGGAGGAGCTCTCTGATCATGTAGCCCAGGCCGGTATGACCCTGACCCTGAGTAGCATCCTGCCCTCACCAAGAATGATACCACGGTATAGAGAAAAAATGATCAATTTCAACAATTGGCTAAGCTTCTGGTGTCATTTAAAGGGGATCCAGTGTCAGTCAGCCTGGGATGACATGCTTGACAAGCCACTCTGCTTTGCTAGAGACGGCTTGCACCTGTCACCCTTAGGCTTTCAAATACTGGCCAAGGCTCTTGTCACCCCCATAGTGCCTCTTTTAGGCAAGGCTCAAAAGACAAACCCACCGCCGTAAATAGCACAAGTAACAAAAATCTGAGGGTAATGCTGCTCAACGCCAGAAGTCTAAACCTCAAAATGCATGCACTCGAGGCACTCCTCAGTAGAGAAAATCGATATTTGTGCAATAACAGAAACCTGGTTTAAGGCTCCAGAGAGACCCCAGCACTACCAGGCTACAACTCATAGGGTTACATACATTTCAGCCACAAAACCTGGACCGAAATATAAAAGGCGGGGGAGTATCCATATTCATCAAGGATACCCACACCCCCAGGTTAGAGGCACAGCACGATGCTTCAGAGATCATCCATGTGCAACTAACAATGGGCAAAACTGCTACTCAAATTATAGCTTGCTACAGATCACCCACCATGTCCCAGGACCCCCATTCCACATTCCTGGAAACACTGGGAACATAAAGGTCCTACCAAACACCCTGATATTTGGCAATTTCAATTACCCAAGCATTAACTGGGAGAACTACTCAAGTACAAACTCCCTTGCCCAAAATTTCCTAGAATTTATAAACTCAAACACCCTGGATCAACTAGTCAACACCCCCACCAGAGGTGACAACATATTGGACCTGGTCATCACCAACATGGGTGACCAGTGTTCCACAGCGGAGGTCAACCCCTCATTGGTTAGATCTGACCATAAACTAATCACTCTGGATATCCACATTCCGCCACCACCACCGGTCAAAGAAACCACCATGAAAACCTTTTCAAAAGCAAATTTCACATTACTTAAGACCAAGGTGGGAAGTTTCAAAGCCCCTATGCTAAAAGATAATGCTGTCCAAGCTACAAAATCCTTTACTAATGCACTCTATGGGCACCTACAAGAATGCATGGATTGTGCTATCCCAAACAAAACCAAGACTCACTCCTCCAAGAAAAGGAAACCAGTCTGGTGGACCCCTGTCATAAACAAGCTATACAATAGAAGGAGGAAACTAGTACAGAAAAGAGTAAAATCCCAAGAAGGGAAGACATCCCTGATCAGTATCAGCAAGAAACTACATTCCCTCATAAAATCATCCAAGGCTAGCTTCGAAAGAAAAATTGCCATGGACTCCAAAGATAACCAGAATGCATTATTTAGCTATGTCAAGAATCTAAGTGCAATTCTCAGATCTGCTCGGAGTTAGTGCAGAATGACACAAAATACACTGAACCGACCATATAGCCAACATCCTGGCAGACAGGTTCATTGCAAACTTCACCCCCTTCTCACCCCCAAAAGGGCCCATAACTATACCAGAAGAATGTAGTGCCCCTGAAATAACAGACACTCAGGTTAAAACAGCCCTCTCCAAAGCCAAAAACACAGCATCAATGGGACTGGACAGTATCCCAGGCTGAGTCCTACATGAGTTCAAAGACCCCTCACCTAAACACACTGTTTAAACTCAGCCTCTCCACAGGCTACATGCACACGGAGTGGCGCACAGAAATGGCTATTCCGTTCCACAAAGGTGGATCCACAACGGACCCCAGGAACTATCACCCTATAAGCCTGACTAGCTTGATCTGCAAAGCTATGGAATGCATCATCATGTTAATCATTAACAGAGACACTGGAAACCTCCAAACACTGGACCCTACCCAGTTCGGCTTTGTTAAGAGGAGATCATGTCTCCTAAACCTGGTGGACTTGTTTGAGACAGTTATCAAGGCTATATATGAAGGAAAGGTGGTCCACACAGCCTACCTAGACCTCGCAAAGGCCTTCGACACTATTCCCCACTCAGGTATTATAGACAAGTTCACCAGCCTGAACATAAACCCCTACATCACGAGATGGGTTGCCAACTGGCTTATGGACAGAACCCACATGGTAAGAGTTGCGGGAGCTAGGTTTGACTCTAAACCAGTTACAAGTGGCATTCCCCAGGGCTCAGTCCTAGGACCCCTCCTGCTCGGCATATACTTCTCAGAGGTACAGGCAAGCACAGGAGGACTATGGCTGACCAGGTTCGCAGACAACTGCAAACTGGGGGCTATAATTGACTCTACGGCTGACACAGACATCCTCCAAAAGGGTCTCACTGAGACAGATACCTGGTGTCAAAACCATGGCCTCAAGCTAAATGACAAAAAGTGCATAGTCATCCCCTTTGGAAAAAACAAAGTACCCACAAACTACCACATAGGTGGTAGTCCCCTAAATACAGGAGATGTAATAAGGGATCTGGGGACCCAAGTAGATAGTAACCTCTCCTTTGATAATCACATTGCCAAAGTGGTTGGAAAATCCTTCTATGTGGCCCACCTAATCACAAAAGGGTTTGCATCCAGACCGAAAAAGGCCATTGGGGCCCTCTATGCATCACTCATCAGACCCATTATAGAATACAATGCCCTATTTGGGATGTACC
This sequence comes from Protopterus annectens, assembly GCF_019279795.1. NCBI lineage: Eukaryota > Metazoa > Chordata > Ceratodontiformes > Protopteridae > Protopterus > Protopterus annectens. The sequence continues at coordinate 112,540,246 of NC_056741.1, read as the reverse complement.
TTACAAGACACCTGCAACAACTGGAAAGACCACAGACGTTCCTCACCAAGAGGATCAATGGCCTCAACCAGATGCCCTATGCAGCTTGACTGAAGAAACTCTAGCTGTACTCGGTTGCATACTGCCTACTCAGAGGTGATTTCTGCCTGACATACAAGGCCATGTCCAACCCAGAATTGATGGACATGCTCCACCTAAAGAAAATCATATCCCCTCAAGCCACACGCTCCAGGGATCTAAACCTCACCACAACAATAAATAAGACGTGCTGGAGGGATAGATTCCTGTCCCAGAGACTTCCCATTCTCTGGAACAAGATTCCAATCTTCATTAGGCAGAGCTCCTCGCTAACCCGCTTCAAGAGAAGCCTTGACAAGTGGATGGGAAACAGAAAGTTTACTCCAGGGATCACTCCAATTGCTCTGCTGGACAGAGGCACAGGGAACTAATCTAAGGGGGCGGCTAAAGCCAACACATTCTGGCTAGGCTTAAAAATGCCTTTGGGCAAATAGCCTAGTACCTACCTATGAGCCTATGTAGATAAGACACTGTAATCACTGGGTGTTTCAATGATCAATGCTACTTTTGTCTTCTTTTCATGGAGTACTATGTCCTTTTTTCTCGCATCTATTTTTTGAAATGTTGGTAATGGGTTATTTATTTAGTTAGTTAGCTATTTGACATTTGTTAACTGGGAAGTTCGACTGGGTCAGGAGCAGATTTTCAGTAGAGGTCTGGGGGAAAAAGCTCCACAGCAGTAAGACAATGATTAGGAAATGTAGAATTACAAGAAGTTTCAAGTCAGACAGTTCTTATACATTTACATCAAAGGCATAGTACACTGCTCAGCACAGACTCCACGTGGGCCAGCAGAGCAATCCAGGCTACAGAGAGCTGAAAAAGCGACCTTTCTTGTTACTAAGTATTTTTTTGTTGCTTTCCACTTCTGAATAACTAGCGACTGTATTTCGCCTGCTTCTCTGTGCATTTTAAACTGTTTTTTTGCATTTAAACTCAAACATTGCACTTGGAATCCTTGTTTGTTAATTCGTTGACTGTATTTGTTGAAATTCTTCTGTGCAAACTGTAATAGCTGATTTATAGCAGTTTAAGTGTTTGCTGCACCTGCTTCTGCCTATTTAAAAAAAAAAAAAAGAAAAAAAAATATATCTCTTGTTTTCCTGCTCTACGGTGTTAGGTTAGTCCAGCGTCAGAGTTGCTGATTCCTGGGCTTTGTTAGTGGTTCCTGTGTACTGTTTCCTTGCCTTATTTGGGGGAAAGGTAGTTACCTTGCTTACCAGTGGGAGTGGGAAGCATTGAGCTGCCTTTTGGTCCAGGTTGTGAGGTTTCAGCCAGAAACTAGTAGTTTATTGGTCGTTTTGGGCCAGCTTTCCAGCTTTTTCCAGCCCCCTGGTATAAAACACGCTAAACGCGTTAGCTGATTTAGCGCAAATTAGAGCGGAGTTGCCACCGTTGCACACTAGGGCAGCGGCGGTTAGCAAAGTTTAAACTATTTGGGCCATCCAAATTCCACTCTTCAAATTTTCCCTTAAAACTACCTTCCTTGAACTATACTACTGATCTAACCTGCGTATCCTATAACTAAAAAGATCATCTCTACTTGACTCCAAGTAGACTATACTCTATCTGTAATACCTAGCACTTGCTCCTACAGCACTTATCACCTTGATACAGCACTCTTGGTATAGATAGTACCCCAAAAAGGCAAACCCCATTTCTTGCTCACCCACATCCCCCGAAAACTCTTTTAAAAGTTTTTTGTCCATTCCCTTCTAGCATGTCGAGGGATCAGTTGCGAGTTTCCTCTCCTGCTCAGCTGGTGAACCTGGGAATATTGAGGCAATGTTACAACTGCCTCATGTACACAGACAACCCTCTCCTCCTCCCACAAAACACAAATACATGCGAGAGATGCACTTATACGGCCAAACTGGAGGCTGAGCTCTCTCAACACAGGACTGGCAAGACCAGACAGGAGGAGAAGGTTACCACACACACTATAGACCCAGTCTCACATAGTACCATCACAACCTCAAATCATACACATATGTACACAAAGACATACTCGGAGGCTCTGATCAAAAATCTACCAAAACAGCAGAGGCCACCAAAGCAGACACGCAAACAACTACCACCTCAAAACACAACACCTGCAACACATAGACCTCATAGTCAGAGTGTCAAACAGTCACAGCCCTTAAGGCCAAACACAATGCCAGACACACTAGTCATTGGTGACTCCATAGTCAGACACACTGACGTCCCGCTCACCAGACTGAGTAAGGAGAAGGTCACAGTAAGCTGCCTGTCGGGTGCTAGAATCCGCCACATAACGCATGCACTCAGGTCTCTCAACAGCAGGTACAATGCGATTCAATCATTGTCCACGCTGGTGTCAACGACCTGGGGCACCTCCTTGGACTACATGAAAAGAGACATAGAGGAGCTCTCTGATTATGTGGCCCAAGCAGGTATGACCCTGACCTTGAGCAGTATCCTACCTTCACCAAGAATGATGCCACAATACAGAGATAAGATGATCAGCTTTAACAATTGGCTTAAATTCTGGTGTCATTCAAAGGGGATCCAATGTCTGTCTGCCTGGGATGACATGCTGGACAAGCCACGCTGCTTCGCAAGGGACGGCTTGCACTTGTCACCCTGGGATTCGGATTTTGGCAAAGGCTCTTGCCACCCCATAGTGCCTTTTTAGGCAAGGCTCAAATTCTAAACCTACCACCCTAGAACAAAACAAAGAAAAAAAACTAAGGGTAATGCTGCTCAATGCCAGAAGTCTCAACCTCAAGATGCACGCACTCGAGGCCCTTCTCAGTATGGAGAACATCGATATCTGTGCTGTGACAGAAACCTGGTTCAAGGCTCCTGAGAGCACCCCAGCACTATCAGGTTTTACCTCATATCATGCGTTCCGGCCCCAAAACCCGGACAACACCAAGAAGAAAGGAGGAGGGGTATCCATATTCATCAAGGACACCCACACCTCAAGATTGGTGGCATCGCACGATGCATCGGAAACCATCCAGGTGCAATTAACCATAGGCAAGACTGCTCTGCAAATTGTAGCATGTTACAGGCCACCCTCGCAAACTCAGGAACCTCATATGGCCTTCCTGAAAACACTGGAGGGGATAAATGTATCTCCAAACACCATCATACTAGGTGACTTCAACTACCCAAATATAGACTGGGAACACTACTCAAGCCCAAACACTCTAGCCCAAAGGTTCCTGGAATTCATAAACTCAAATGCCATGGAACAACTAGTCACCATCCCGACAAGAGGAGAGAACATACTTGATCTCATCATCACAAACATGGGAGCACAATGTTCAGCGCCAGAAGTATACCCCTCACTGGTGAGATCTGATCACAAACTAATCTCGCTGGAGGTCCTCATCCCGCCCCCACCCGAAATGAAAAAGACCACAGTAAAGAACTTCTCGAAGCCGACTTCACACTCCTAAAGACTAGTGTGGTCTCCTTTAAGGCCCCTGAGCCAGCGGTTAACATTACCCAAACCGCAGAATCACTGACAAATGCCTTCTACCAGCACCTGCAGGGCTGCATGGATCAGGCAATCCCAAGCAAAACAAAGACTCTTTGTACCAAAGGCAAGCGTCCAGTTTGGTGGACCCCAGCCATAAACAAACTCTACAACAAAAGGAGAAAGCTACTACAAGATAGAGCAAAATCCTTAAAAGGTAAGACACCTGATCACTATAAGTAAAATGCTGAGAGCTCTCATAAAATCATCCAAAGCTAAATTTGAGAGAAAAATAGCCAAGGACTCTAAAGACAACCATAAGGCATTCTTTAGCTATGTCAGAAACCTAGGAGGAAACTCCCAGATATGCTCAGAATTAGTTCAAAATGATGTGAAGATTACTGATCCTACAGACATTGCCAACTTACTGGCTGACAGGTTCAGTGCAAACTTCTCCCCCCCCTCCCCCCCTAAAGGAGAGATATCTATACCAAATGATTGTAGCCCCCCAAACATCTCTAACGCCCAGGTGAAAACTGCTCTCTCCAAGGCAAAGAACACAGCATCCATGGGACCTGATGGTGTCCCCGGCTGTGTGCTCCATGAACTCAATGAGGAATTAAACCCACAGTTAGGACAGCTGTTTAATCTTAGTCTCGCCTCGGATACGCACCCAGGAATGGCGCTGGCGACTGTGGTCCCACTCCACAAAGGCGGGCGCTCCACCGACCCTGGAAATTACCCCATTAGCTTGACAAGCCTTATCTGCAAAGCCATGGAGAGGATCATAATGGATCTCATAAATAAAGACATAGGGAATTTGCAGACTTTGGATTCAACCCAGTTTGGCTTTGTCAAAGGCAGATCATGCCTTCTAAACTTGGTCGACTTTTGAAACAGTCACCAAGGCCATTGATGAGGGAAAGGCAGTCCATACAGCCTACCTAGACCTGGCAAAGGCTTTCGATACAGTACCCCACTCGGGTATCATTGAAAAACTCATCAACTTAAATGTAAACCCATACATTACAAGATGGGTTGCAAACTGGCTGGCGACAGAACACACAAGGTCAGAGTTGCTGGTGCCATGTCAGACTCAAAGCCTGTCACAAGTGGTGTCCCACAGGGCTCAGTCCTGGGCCCACTCTTGTTTGGCATCTACTTTTCTGAAGTACAAGCAAACACAGGAGGGTTATGGCTGACAAAGTTTGCAGATGACTGCAAACTGGGTGCCGTAGTTGAAAACACATCCGACACAGATATCCTCCAGAAGGGTCTCACAGAAACGGATAACTGGTGCCAGAGCCATGGCCTTAAGTTAAATGCCAAGAAATGCATAGTCATACCCTTCGGAAAATAAGGTTACCCTAGCTACCAAATAGGTGGCAATCCCTAAACACAGAAGAAGTTATTAGGGACCTAGGAACCCAGGTTGACAGTAGCCTTTCATTCGACAGTCATATTGCTAAAGTAGTTAGGAAGACCTTCTACATTGCCCACCTTATCATGAAGGGATTCACATCCAGATCAAGGGAAGTCATGGTCCCCCTGTACTCATCACTCATCAGACCAATGATTGAGTACAATGCCCCATTCGGAATGTACCTGACCCGACATTTGCAGCAACTGGAGAGGCCACAAAAGTTCCTCACCAAAAGGATAAAGGGTCTCAAAATCTGTCTTATGCTGCCCGACTGAAAGAACTCCAGTTATATTCAGTTGCGTGCGCCTGCTCAGAGGGGACCTATGCCTGACATACAAGGCAATGTCAAACCCAGACCTGATGAACATGCTTCATCTCAAAAATCTAGATCCCTCAGAGCCACAAGGCGGGAGACTTAAACCTACACACGGCTATTAATAGGGCGTGCTGGAGGGATAGATTCATCACCCAAAGACTCCCTATGCTGTGGAACAAAATCCCGGTTTATGTGAGGCAAAGCACCTCGCTGGCCTTGTTTAAGAGAAATCTTGACCAATGGATGGGAGATCGCAGATACACCCCAGGGGTTACCTCAGTGTCACTGCTTGACAGAGGCACAGCTAAATAATGGGCATAGTTTCTCCAACCTAAAGGGGTGGCGTAAGCCACAAAACTATGGGCTAGGCTTATAAATGCCCTCGGGCAGATAGCCTAGTATGAACCTATGAACCTATGAACTTAGGAGACAATAAAACAGCAGTATAAGTTAATATAGTTAATCCTCATTTACATTTTTTTGACAGAGAAAATTCTCTAGGTTGGGGGATAAATAGAAGGGAGAGAGAGGGTGAAGTTGTGAGAAAGTAAAGGTGAGAGTAGAAAGGTTGTGGAGGGGTAGAGGGAAGAAGGGCAGAGTAAAAAGGAAAGAGAAAGGATGTAAAGGGGGTAGTAAAGTGGTTGTTAAGTATTATTGTAACAGGTGCAACTATCTGTTTCTAGTAGGTGATTTTTAGTGTGAATCTGAAATGTTTGTAGTCAGTTATTGCTCTGATGTTTGCTGGGAGGGCATTCCAAAGTTTTGCTACAGTGTAGGAATATAGACACTCTCCAGCTTTATTGTTTGGTCTGTGTAGGTTTATTAGTTGTTTGTTTTCAGATCGAAGAGTACTGGTGGGAGTATAGGTTAGGAGGAGTGAGTTGAGAGCAGAGCAGTTGTTGGGTTGATATATGACTTTATGTGCCATGTGTAGTTGAATATAATCTCGGAGATTTGGAAGTTTGAGCTAGTTGAGGGTACTGAGAGCTGTGCAGTGGTGTTTGTTATGAGGTGCAAATTTAGCAATTTTATTATAACAGGCTTCAAGTTTGTTTTTTAGGGTCATCTGGATGTTAGTTAAAATGGTAGCTCCATAAAGTAGAGAGGGGAGCAGATAAGTAGTAGCTAGAGTGGTTTTGGTGGTTCTATTTATGAAGTTTTTGTGGTGGTAGAGCATTCCTAGTTTGCAGTGAGTTTTTTTAATTGCATTATGGATATGTAGGTCAAAGGAAAGTTAATTGTCTGTCGTTACTCCTAGTCATTTGGCTTGATTAACACCTTCTATTTGAATATTGTTTAGTGAGAAGATCTTGAAATCGGCTTTGACATTTTTGGGTGTGAAGAGGAGAAGTTTGGTTTTGTTGGGGTTCAGCAGGAGCTGTGCATTGTTTAGTCAGGTTTCAAAGGAAGAGAAGGTGAATCAGGTAAGATGTAGAAGCTGTTTTATGTCACTGGAGGAGGAGATGATGGTAGAATCTTCGGCGTATTGGATTAGGGAGCTTTGGTGAGAGGTGGTATGAAGGCTGCTAATGAAGATGCTGAAGAGTATGGACTTTTGGGGAACTCCTGTGTTATTTGGTAAATATTGGGAGAGACTTCCCTGCCATTTTATGCACTGTTGTCTGTTTGTTATGTAGCTGTTAAACCATTGCTTGAGATGTATGGGACAGACCAAGGGTAGAGAGTTTTTGGTTGTGTATATATACAGTTTTTAAACAGCTTGGATAAGGGGCTAGGATGGAGGTGTGACAGCAGTTGGTAAGGTCAGAGCATTTTCTGCCTATGTGTAAGGCAGTTATTATGGATTTGTTCAATAAGCTGTGGACATAGGATTCAGAGATAAATAGGCTGATAAGTATACTAATAGGATAAGCGATAGCATTGGTGGTGTATTTTAGGCATTTTGGTGGGAGATTATCTGCTGAGGGGAGAACAGGATTTTAGTTTAAGTAGTAACTTATGTATCTGGTGAGTTGGTCCAGGTTGAAGAGTAAAGAAAGGAGGATAGTTGTCAAAAGTAGGAGTGTCTTGTGAGTGAAAGGAAGGAGAAGAGGATTTTTTTTTAATGGTTTGGGGGGCAGAGGTAGTGCATTGGGTGTGGGTCTGTGGGCTTGTTGGACTGATTGAGTAATTTGAGTGTACTGTCAATAAAGTGTGTTGAATACTTCTGCTATTTGGGATGTTGTTTTATCGGTGGCTGGAGATGGGTTATCTTTGGTCCCAGGGGTGAGGAGTTGGGAAATAATAATCCCATGTTATAAAATTTCATCATTTTCTATTATGCTTTGTGGCTCATGTTTCCAGTGTTTTTCAGCTACTTCAATATTATAAAGTTTACACAATCCCCAAAGCAACAGTCTTGCCACATTATTATGCCTTTCAGTAAACAGTCCTTCTGCCATTAGAATATCACAAACAGCAACAAGATGTATGACTGTTTCCAATTCTTTTTAGAAAACCTACATTTGTCTGTTTCTCCCACGTTTAATGGACTTTGTAAACCAGTGTGAACATTGTCCATTATCTTAGGCCACCAATATTAACCTTTTGTCTTTTGGTTTGAATTCACCTCTCCTTAACAATTCTTGCATTTGTTCCAGACATAACACGAGGTTCTTCCAAGACTTTTCTATACTTGCAACTATATTCATGAATTTTCCACATTTCTTCTCTTCTCATCTGATCCTTCACCTTATATTCTTTAGGCAGGATTCACGAAACCTCTGTGTAAGAGTTAATATGTCTTACACGGAGGCTGCAGTGTAACGGTATGATGTCAGCATGCCATGCATATTTATGAGGGCATGCTGAATCATACCCTAGGCTAACACGGTCCATGTAGGAAAGTAGGGGGCATGTCCGAATGCAGAGTTCTGCAAAAGGACACGCCCCCAGAAGAATCAGAGTCCTGAAAGTAAACACCCACGAGCGAGTCCGCGGAAATGTCAAGGAACACAACACCACACATGCCCCCACAGACTATAAACCCAACTGTAATGTAAAACGTAAAAATAGCAGTATAATTTTTTTTTTATAATTTCCAAAATGTTTGCCTGTAGTTGCACTCGTTTGCGTGGGTATGCCCTCTGCTCAGCCACAGATAGCAGAAATTAAAAAGCATATAAGATCTAAATGTGCAAATTAAGCCAAGTAGCAATAGCGTAGCGGAAGAGATATTGGCCAAAGAGGAGGTAGTCATGGTTCGAGCCCCCACAACATCATTCTATTTTTATTTAAATAAGCTTGAAACAATCCCCTGACACACACACACACACATATATATATATATATATATATATATATATATATATATATATATATAATATATAAAATTATAATTTAAGTAAAATGTAATGAAATGAGCCATGTATTTTTGAAGAGATCCGACATAATAAAATATAAAAAAAAGATCATAATTGCCCATAGCTGAGCAAGGCTTTAACAAGCTTAATATGAGTGCCCATAAGTGAGTAGCACTTTAACAAGCTTAATATGAGTGCCCATAGGTGAGCAGCGCTTTAACAAGCTTAATATGACTGCCCGCAGGTGAGCAGCGGTTTAACAGGTTTAATATGAGTGCCCGGAGTTGAGCAGCGCTTTAACACGCTTAAATTGAGTGCCCGTAGCTGAGCAATGCTTCACCCAGCGTAATATGAGTGCTCATAGCCAAATAACGCGTCACCCAGCGTAAGCCATTTGCGTGGAGCTGCGCACCGCGCCAACCAGCTTACCGGCGGGCAATGGTGGGCAAGCTGTATCAAAGCTGCCTTTACACAGACACACCTCCTGGCCTATCTAGACAGTAGTAAAATAAAAAAAGCAATGCCCAGGCTCGAACCCAGGATACTGTGCACCATAGTCAAAGTACTGAACCACTAAGCCATGACAGTTGCACTGAGAAATGCAGTATTAGCATATATATAAGAATGAATGGAAATAGAACATGACAAAGCAGTTTTTTTAAGCTGATAAATATCCAAAATGGCCAATCACGGATAAGTGTGGGAAAACCGACATATATAAGCCCCATAGGTGGGAATACACAGCATAACTGATTGTGGTACCCATTTGCAGTCAGGATGGCAGGTGCAGGAGAGGGAAGTTGCTTTAGAGCACAGAGGTGGGGTGTTGAGGAGTCAAAATATATGGTTTGGCTCCTAGTCCATGATCATGAAGCACAACTCATGCAGGGCCAGGTTCACAGGGGTGCATACAAGGCAGAGGCGTGGAACCGGTTGGCACATGATCTCACCAGTGCCACAGGCATTCTGAGGACTGTTGAATAGGTCAACACCACCATGCAGACCTCAAGCAATGGAAGGAGGACCAACTGAACCGTTGGATCCAGGAGGCTCGCCAAATGCCCAACGCCCCACTACTGAGTAAGTATCCAAGTAATTAAGTATGTAAGAAATGCTATCCTAGCCTATAGTATAGAGATGTATGTTCCAATATTGCTTTATTTATATTACAGCTGCAGGTGTTCGTTCCACGAATCAGCAAGCCTATGATGATAGGCTGCTGAGGTTGCGCCACCAGGCAGGTTAGTAATTATTTAGCTGGTATTGTCATAGAATATAACTGAGACAGATTGTAAAAGAGTTCAGTGTTGTAAGCCACTAATAAAGCTCAAATAAGCCTAGAAGAAAGATTCTGCTAGTATTGTAAGATTAGATAAGTGATGCAGCCTGGAAAAGAGTGTAATGCAAACCAGTAATAAAGATTAAACAAGTCTCAAATAGAGTTTCCACCTGTATCATAATATCAGATAACTGCTGCAGCCAAAAAATGAGTGGTAATCAATCAACAAAGGATAGACAAGTGTCAAATACATCCTTGTAAATTCTGCCATATGAAATAAGTGAGTCAGCTGGAAAGGATTGTTGTAAACCAGTAATAAATGTTAATAAAGCCTAGAATTAAGTACCATTCTGAAATGTAAATATAAAATAATTGAGAGAGTGTGAGAAAGACAGTTTGAAGCTACCAAGAAAGCTGTAATAAGTCTGGAATAAAGGTATACTGCAGTCACTACATAATGAAATGAATGAGACAGCCACAACCAAACAGTAATGTGTGAAATAAAATGCAGAACATGGACTGTGTCCGTCCCACAAATTGGATATGTTGTTGTACCCTTGCATTATGGAAATATTATGGTTGTATGAAATGCTGAACATTCACAGTTGTAGTAGGATGCTGTACCTGAACACAGCCAGATATGAACATATATGAATAAAAATGGAATGTATATTAATGTAGCAGTAACATCCCCATCACTAACATTCCTAACGTTACTTACAGGAAACTGTACTAATACATGTAGGGGATATATATCTGCATCTACTAGGAATGTACAGTATATGTATAGGTAGTTTTAGTTCTTAATGTAATATTTCTTCACCTTACCCTATTGTCACAAATGATGCCATTCCACACCAAACCGGGTATGTCTATTCACAATTAATTACAATGGACATTTGTCCTGTTGGTTCATACATGTCTGCATGTACGTTGATGCATGTGTCCCATTCACATATCCGAACCTGATGGCCTGTTGCCACCAATCAACCCTGCATGCTGTTGGAATGTGCACTGTTGTTCTAAATATGCATGTGTTATGCTTGCTGCTCAATGTTCGGAATTCATGGGTGTTTGGTCAATGGGAATACTGATGCATGCTGTTACAACTAATTTTGAATGGTGTTTGTTACTAACCCAAAATGCCATAAAATACTGCTAAACATAGGACAACAGGGAAAGCGGGTTCCAGCGGACCCACCTCTCCCACCTCAGCTGGCGAGTGCACCTGGCACCAGTGCCCAGGCCGGGACCTCCTCCTCCGGTGGCCCTGTGCCTCCTTCGGGTGGAAGCACTGCAGGGGATGGGGCTTGTCCCCCCCTCTGCAAGTGTGGCCGGAGAAGAGCCTCTACTCACCCTCCATATGGTCCGGTCTGTGGTGCGTAGCAAGATCAGGCGGTCTGTGACTGATCCCCTATGCCAGCTTGAGGCAAGGGTGGCACAACTCACGGGTGTGCCTGCCCGTTCTATCCAGCCCCCAGCACAGCCCTGACCTGGGCTGTGAAGGCGCAGTGGTAACTGCCTATGGGTGGGGATTTCAGTTCCACTGTTGCCATCTGTGGGCTCATGGGCTCGTGATATACAAACATCCGTCCCCATCATTTGTTTACCCCCCACGTGTCATACACTGCCCCTGTATGCGTCTTGTTTGTCTTGTCTGTTAACCTCCCCAACCTACCTCCCCAAATATACCTACTTCCTGTACCTCACATTCTACTCTCACCTGAAAAAAAAAATAAAAAAGGGCACTCTGTTCCCACAAAAAAAATTACGCCCCATACATAGCTGCCCAATTCGCACACATGTCCACTGGACATGTAAACTGATAATTCTAATTGGCAGTACAACAGATTTTGTTGTCCTCACCCCTCTCGCAGGGGTGGAAGGCTTCAAATTTCACACCAAATTTCATAGATATGCACAGCTGTTGCTGATAAAGAAATGGACAGCTATGGGCCTTCCCTACATCCTTCCTGCACATCCCGAGCTTGTTTTCCTACTGTCCTACCCTCTTTATTTTTTTTTTTGTTGCCCCCCCTTTTCCAAACCCCCCCCTTTTCCTTTATTTTCCCCCCAAAAATTTCTTTTCCTTTAAAAAGAAAAATTAAAAAGGGCGGGTTAAAAGTGGGAGTTAAGGGGGGCCAACCCTTTTTAAGGAAAGTAAGAAAATTTTTATGGGTTGGGGGCCCCTTAAAAAAGCTGGGGCCTTTAAAAAGTAAACCCCAATGTAAAAATTCCCTTTTTGAAAAAACCTCCCCCAAAAAACTGGGGGCCCCTTAAAAGTGCCTTTAAGTTTAAAAACTCTGAAAATGAAAAAAAAAGGGCCCCTGTAGTTTCCGGGGCTCCAAATTTCCGGGGCAAAAAAAATAAAAAATTACCCTTGCCCCCATTTTCCCTTCGGAAAACCCGGCCCTTGAAACACTGTTCCCTGAATTAAATTGAGACAAAATAAAAGGGCCCTTGGTCTGAAAGAAAAAAACCTAAAACCCCGGGAAGGGAATGTAAAAGGGAAAATAAACCAATTACCAAAGTTTTCTTGTTTTTTACGGGGAAATTTTTGGGTGGAAAAGCTTTAACATTATTTAAAGAAAAACGGGCCTTAAAAAGTAAGGTAAAAATTTTAACAGTAGAAACCTTAAACCAAACCCCACAAAAGTAAAACCCCCAGGTAAACAGGATAGTTTAGGTGGGGAACCCTCCCGGGGTAAACGGGAAAAAAAGGTTTTTTGTCCCTGATTTCAAACAAGTTCCCTTCCCCCTGACTCCCGTGTGTAAAAAACCCAGAGGCCCCAGAAATGGGGTCCCCAATAAATTTTAATGCCCAAATAATTTAAAGTAACCCCAATTTGCAGGGTTCGGGAAAATTGGTGAGTAATACATAATGTAAAAATCCCCCAAAAAAGCACCAACTCCCAGTTCCTGAAAATATTTTAAAACGGGGAAGAAGAGAGGGGAAAAAAACCCAGAGACGGGGCCCCAAAAAAAAAAAAAAAACCACCAGGCAACCAGCCGGCGCGACAAAAAAATCTGTGAAAAGGTAAATTAAAACCTTCCCACAAGCTTGCCCCCCATGAAATACAAAAAGAAAATCAAAGGGAAAGGCCATCTCAAATAAGGGGGCAAAATAGCAGTTAAAATAAAATGATGTGTTTTGAATTCATAACTGTTGGTGTTTAAAATGACCAAGGCCCAAAGTAGGGTTTGGGGCAGCAAAATTTTTAAAATACTTTCAAACCCCAACCTTGGGGCCTCACCAAAAAGGGGGGCCATAATCCAAAGACAGCAAAATAAAAATTGTGTGAAAAAATTTATATATATTAAAATAATTAAATAAAATAAAACCAATACAAAATTCCATAAAAAAATATAATTAAATAATTAAAAAAAATAACCATAAAAAATTTAAAAATATTTTTTTAATTAAAATTTTAAAATTTTAAAATTAATAATATTAATTAAAATTTAATTACATTATTAAATAACATAAAATAATAAAAAAATATTTATAAAATGCATTTATTAAAAATAATATAATATAAATTTATACAAACATTTAAAAAACCCAACTTTCCCCATTGAAAATAAAATTATATAATATATTTTAAAAGGAAGGGCCCTTGAAATAAGGTGAAAAAATTGAATTCCCAAAGATATGCAATTATAAATTAAATTTAAAACCATACATGAACAGTGAAAAATTCCTAAAAAAAATTATACCCAAATAAATATATTAAATAAAAAAAAAAAAAAAAAAAACAGAACAGAAACCCAAAAAAAAAAAAAAAAAGCAAAACCAAAGCCCAAAAACCAAAACAAATTAAAAAAAAATTGTCAAAAAATAATTAAATTACTCCCCCTAATAACCTCCCCATACTTGAACCCTCCCAAAATTTTAAAACATCCCCCCAATTTTGTATTTTGCAAATGAAGGGCAAAATATTTAAATTTATAACTAAACCATACATTTATTGAAAACACATCCAAATTTAAGGGGGCAATTAAAACCAAAATGAGTCGGGTTTTGCCCTTTTTGGTTTTTTTGAATTTTGGGTTTTAATAGGTCTCGGGTTTTTTAGGGCCTTTGAGGACCCATATGATTATAAAATTAATATATTAAAATTATTAAATAAATATATTAATAAATATATGATAATATTATATGAAGAAGGGAATGTTTTTAATATATATATATATATATATATATATATATATATATATATATTTTATATATTTTATATATATATATATATATATATATATAATAATATAATATATATATAATATATTTTTTATATATATATATATATATATATATATATATATATATATATATATATTTTATAAAAAGAGAGGGGAAAACGGGGCAATTATAACATTTAAAATATAAAATTTATATATAATATTTTAAAATGAATCCCCAATATTTTAATATTAAAGGAACATAAATTACAATATTTTATATAATAATATTTTAAAATTTACATTATTTCTTTCCCAAAATTTCACGGGGAAATTAATATTCCCCAACATAAAATTCCAAAACAGAGTACCCCCCAGGGAAACACAGAAGGTGGAAAGGAAACATACCCAAAAAACTATAATGAAACACACCCCATGAACTGATAAAAAAACCAAGAAGAGGCCGGAAAAGGGAAGTGGGACAAAATTAGCCCCCCAAAACCCAGTTGGCCAACCCCCCAATTGGCAACACCCACAAGGTCCCAGCCACTGCCCCAACCCTAATCCTTGCACCACAAACAGCAACTAACCCCCATTTCCACACAAAACCAACCCGGGAACAAACCCCCCAGCAAAACAAAAAGGGGAAGGTGCAAAACCCATAAACATAAAAAAAACCCAAAGTATTTAACCAAGGGAAAAAATAAAACAGGGGCAAATATGGTGGCCCCCACCAAACATATCCAATAAAAATGCACACAAAATGTCCCAAGGAATCCCAAATATGGACAGAAGGAGTGTCACTGTGTAATTGTAAAGGTTAAGTTAGGAGGGTGCGGGGCATTATTGTGCCTTGGTTACCAGGGTTTAAATGAAAAAAGAGACAAAATTTTGTCACCCGGAAACCATCCCCTATGGAGGAAAATTTGTTAAAGGGGTTGTGTTAATAGTTTTGTGTTGAAATTACCTTGTTTTGAGGCCAAAAACAGTTTTGGGTATGTTTAATTCTGTGTGGAAAGGGGTTTGGTTTTTTTTTGTTTAAACAGAACATACCTTAATGGTTTGTAAGGGAAAGGGGAAATTATAAGGTAAATTTTAATGCTCATTGTGTGTGTTGTATGTGTAATGTGTGTGTAATGATGTGTACCATCTGAAATTTTTACAGGGTATGTGTGTGTACCTGGCAGCATGTATACTCTGTGACAGCAGTATGCGGGCAAAGTAACAACTGTGCACATATGTCAGGTGGGGGTATGGCATCAAAGACTAGGGTGGATTACCATTGAAACTGTAAATGTGCATTGCATTCATTGCATGGGATGACAATATTCTTCATCCATTAGCTTGATACATACCCCAGTGTAAATTGTGCATTGTATCCCAAACAGTGTGCTTTTTAACTAGTTTGTTGTATGGAGTGTGGCAGGCACTGTCAGACAGTTGTGGGCTGAGCACTGATATGTGGTATAAAATGTGTACCCCCTGATAAAAAATGCTATATATGGCATTTAAGTGATATCAGTACATTAGAATATTAAGTGTGCCACATGACTTGCTCACATATTTTTTTTTTCCTTCCAGGGTGATGGTGCATCAGAGAAACCCACCTTACACATCAGCAGAGGATCAGGAGATCCACCAGAGCCTGGTGCAGAATTACTGTGTCCTGTTTTCCAGGACCAGCCAGAACCAGCATGAGAGGGCTGCACTGTGGCAAGAACTTGTCCGTCGGGTAAATGACATAGGCATGGGACATATGAGCAGGTACATCACCTGCAGTGATATAATTAGACATGTCCGGGAGTGGGCAGCAGATATCCACAGACAACAGCTTGCCCCAGGTGGTGGGTACCTATCACCCCCTCACCAGTGTGGAAGAGCACCTCCTAAGTGTTGTGGCTCCAGGCCAACAACAAAAACATCCACAAACATGTGACATCATGGAGGCTGGAGCCACCCAGCATGTTGAAATGGAGGTGCAGGTAACATGCCATATCTGTAGTTGACCCCTGTACTGGTAGTTTATGCATGTGTGAGATGTGTACTGTTTGTGTAGCTGTTAACCTGCCCATTCTTCTGCAAGATTGATATTCTGAGCATAATCTGTACACCTGTGAAAGCCACCTGTTGTTCTACTGTACTTTATCATACTCACAGTATCAATGGCACAGTTGTGGCCACTGGCAATCACTCATATTTTTTCAGGTCCCCCTGGAGTGACAGCAAGGCAGCCAATCCATGCTGGTGAGGGGTAATAACAAATATTGCTAATGACATGTGCATGTCATATGGAGGTGTAGGGGGCACATGTAACACACCCATAAAAATGCTGTGCATGTTTGCTGTGAGACTATGCATATCCCATTATTCTCAGTAGCTGCCTCACTCACATGCAATAAAGATGACACACTTTTGGCAACACAGTACTGGACATTGTATAGGCATACCTGATAAAATGTACACAAACACACACATGTTTGGCATAAAACTACACCTTAGCCTGCTACACATGTCCAATTATGAACTGCTGTATGGCCACCCCTTTAGATCCCACTTATCACCCCAAACATAAATACCTGAGGGGTAGAGGCCTATCATGTCTTTGTGCAACAGTCTTGAACAAATAATACATTCATGTTAGGCAATGCTCACTATTAAACCCTTACACCCATGTAACAAGTGGCTGTGTAATTGTGGATGTAGTCATGTTACTGCACTTCAGGTACAGCATGCTAGCTGCCTGTCTGGCACACATTATTATTGTTAACTGACCACAAGAAGCATGTTGATCATGGCTCACATTACTACACCACATCCAGTTCCACTGACCACAAAGTACACATAGAGTTATTGCAAGCATGCATCTTGTTTTGTGTGTGTGTGTGTGTGTGTGTGTGTGTGTGTGTGTGTGTGTGTGTGTGTGTGTGTGTGTGTGTGTGTAAATCTATGCACCCACAGCTTGTAACACTTGCACAACATTGTTATGTCCTTGTACACATTGTGTCCCAGGGTGGAGACAATCACTGAACAACTACACACAAGCATCAAGTACACGTATACTGTTATTAACAAGGGCTGTCTACACTTGCACTGCATGTTCCTGTGCAACACATAATCTGCATGCTAAGTGTGCACTGATGTTTTTCCCTGAAACTGTCACCCCCCTAAAAAAGTATTGTCATTTTTGGATTGCAGGTGTGTCTTTTTTGTATCTGCTGTACTGAGGAGTGTGCCTGTGTGCCTGTGTGCCTGTGTGTCTGTGTGCCTATGTGCATGTGCACCTGTGTGCCTGTGTGCTAATATCGTGTACACATTTGTAAGCTGTGTTTCCTATCTTCCTCTCACAGGTTCTGATGTTGCTCTGGTGGAGTGCAGCAGGGAACCTGAAGCCACTGCTGGGGATAGTTCTAATGATGATACATGTGTAATGGCACAGGGAGGTGTGACAGGGTCTGTCATTGGTCAGCCAATCAACACTACACAGCAGTCAACCCCATCAATGCGCACAGTCATCCTGCCAATACATCCATTCTCACCAATGTCCTTAGCTGAGGGGCAGCATACAGTGGGCATTGACCAGGGTAGTGTGGTATCATTGGCACATGCATCCCCTCACAGCAGCCATGGCCAGATTCCTGACATGGTACCACACAGGCGGATGTCCAGGGGTTCTCGTGGGAGCATCCGTGGTTTTCCCCGTCAGACGTGCCCACAGAGGTCTTTCAACCTCAGCTATGTTCCAGGCCAGGCACAGGCACGTATGGAACGGTACACCAGACAGGGTCTGAGGGAGCTTAGAGCACATTGCACCCATGAATGACACTATGGGGTGACGTTGCCCCGCCATCCGTAACATCAAAAGGTCATTGATAGACGTTGGGGGACACATTAGATCTCTTCCACAACTACATGTCCAGGAGCCAGGACAGTGCAGGATGGTTGAGGCATTGACGGGGATGCCAGCAACATTATCAGCGGCAGGGGCGCGAGACAACAAACCCGGGAGCCCCCATAGTGCCAGTACCAGCCCCAGCAATGCTGGGTCTGTGCTGTCATTAACCGCCCCAGAAGACCACCGGGACGGGCTCTGGACAGTCCCAGCAGGGACATGTGTCCAGTCAACAACCCACTGCTTCTGATGACAGTACCCAGTCTGGCTTAGTACCTGAAAACTGTCCCGTAGCACCCCTGCCAGGCACAGGTACCATGTCCGTGGCCAGAGACAGTGATCTGTATGACCTGGCAGGGTCTGTGGCTGTCCACAAACACCGTATATGGCAGCCACATGGTGGAACTGTGTGCATGCATAAAACACACAACACACACACACACACACACACACATAAAAAAGCCCCCCCAAAAACCTTTAGGGCTAACACAACACACACACACCCGCAACATTGCCCCATCGTTTTGTTTACCAAACACACATACATTTTTGGGTGTGTCAATGGCAGACTCTGGCAAACCAAGTACACACCCTGTGCATATGATGAAACTGTGCCACCTCCTGCCATCTGTAACATTGATGCAGGAACAGGATAGCATGGTGCTGATGCACAGGGTGACTACATTGCACTGTAGTAATATTATCATGTTGTTAATAGTAAGGGAATGATATTGTTGTGGGTATATTGAGCATGCATGATGCATTACTATGTTGTCATTAGTTTTGTATACACCAGTGTTAATTCCCAAAGTGTACTGTCTGCACATGTGCCACATGGGTTGTGTGTACCTGTGCCTGCATGTGTTTGGGGGGTGGACAGTACATTTTGATGTTTGCATCACCGATTTTCAGGTGTACATTTGTGAACATGGTTAGCATGGAACATGACATGGTTTGACAGTATGCTGTGGGTGATAGGTTTCCAAATGTCAATAGTCTGCATTCTGGTAGTATACACAGCTTACATAGCCTGACATTCAGTGGTCATTACATGGTGTCTCCTCAACTGATACACAGATGTAGGAACCTGGTGTCAGTGATATCCCTGCAGTACTACACTATACCAGTAGCCATTCTTACTGAGCCCCACACATCCCTGGGAACAATACCCTTTGGCATATAGCAGTCTCAAATGCCAACACACTAAAATGTCCAACGACTGCAAATACATACAGTGGCCTACAATGCATTCTACACATGACACACCTAACCACCACAAGGGTATCATATGGACAGATACCTGTTGTCCAAGCCATGCTGTATTGCTGTAACGCAACTGTGGGATTGTCATCGGCATGTAGTTAACATAGTATTCCAACTTTACCATGTAGGTGGTAGCACCCATCATGTAGAATGGGTAATGGTGTGTACATGTGGACAAGTGTTATCTTGTCTTCCTGTGAATTACATTTCCAAAGGTATTCTGCAGTCCCTTGTATCACCTAAGCAAGAAGGTGTCTGTATGCATATTGGGAACAGTTGCCATACACCTACACTGGATGTATCACTCACAGACTTTGCTGTGTTTTAACATGTCTGACATATACTCCAGACATGAAACGTCACCCACATTAATCTATCAAAGCTTTCATGGGGGTGTGTCACATAGTTGGCCTAGGACACAGATCACTGCAGTAGCCTGCATTTACCAACATACATGTATGGCCTAAGGTCTTTGGGAAGCTGCGCACATGCTGGCAAAGGTAACAACTGTATTTATATGGGGCAGGGTTCACACATAGGAACTATTAAAGGTCACAGGTACATATCTGTATGTGGCAAACACATACCCTTTAAATTACTGTTATAATAATATGTCATACAATAATAAAAGCAAAACACACAACACATTGACCAAAATGGACACACATTTGTAGGATTCAAACCCCCACCTAACTATTTTTGGAAATTGAGAGAGAGAAATTTAAGCACAAGGGTGATTTCCCTTTTCCTGCTTTTTGGGGTGCATCATCGTTTCCAAAGAAATTACATCTTTAGTGTGTTATCCCAGTCTTCAAAAAAGGGCCCTTCCTTTCACAAAAAGCATTCATACACACAACCCCGAGAATTACATCTTTTTGGGGTTTTCCCAGTCTTCAAAAAAGGGCCCTTCCCTTTTTACAGAGAATTGCATACATACAAAAAACCCAGCCCCTAATTACATCTTTCAGTGTGTTATCCCAGTCTTCAAAAACCATTTAAAGAGAATTGCATACATACACACAAAAGAATTACATCTTTTTGTGTGTTATCCCAGTCTTCAAAAGGCCATTCCCTTTCCCGAGAATTGCATACAAAACACAACCCTGCCCGAATTTGATATTTTAGTGTGTTATCTCAGTCTTCAAAAAAGGCCCTCTTTCACAGAGAAATGCCCTACACACAAAAGGCCATTCCTTTCACAGAGAATTGCCAAAACACAAAAGCCCCCCTAAACATCTTTTTTGGGGTTATCCCAGTCTTCAAAAAACCATTCCTTTACAAAAGTAACACACAATGCCCCGAATTACATCTTTTTGTGTTATCCCCGTCTTCAAAAAACCTTATTTCCCGGGTTGCATACATCACACAAGAGAATTACAACTTTTAGTGTGTTATCCCAGTCTTCAAAGCCATTCCTTTCACAGAGAATTGGATACATACAGACAACCCTGCGTCCAGAATTACATCTTTTAGTGTGTTATCCCAGTCTTCAAAAAGGCCATTCCTTTCATAGATAATTGCACACATACACACAACAGGCCATTCCTTTCACAGGGAATTGCATACATACACACAACCCTGCTCCAGAATTATATCTTTTAGTGTGTTATCCCAGTCTACAAAAAGGCCATTCCTTTCACAGAGATTTGAATACATACACCCAACCCTGCCCCCATAATTACATCTTTTAGACTGTTATCCCAGGCTTTAAAAAGGCCATTCCTTTCACAGAAAATTGCATACATACACCCAACCCTGCCCCCAGAATTACATCTTTTAGTGTGTTATCCCAGTCTTCAAAAAGGCCATTCCTTTCACAGAGAATTGCTTATATACACACAAACCTGCCCCCAGAATTACATCTTTTAGTGTGTTATACCAGTCTTCAAAAAGGCCATTCCTTTCACAGAGAATTGCAAAAAACACAAAAGTCTTCAGAATTACATCTTTTAGTGTGTTATCCCAGTCTTAAAAAGGCCTTTCCCTTTTCCCAGAGAATTGCATACATACACAACCCTGCACCAGAATGACATATTTTTAGTGTGTTATCAGTCTTCAAAAGGCCATTGCTTTCACAGAGAATTGCATGCATCACACAACCGAGAATGACATCTTTTAGTGTGTTATCCCAGTCTTCAAAAGTCCTTTCACAGAGAATTGCATACATCACACACCCTGCCCCAAGAATTACATCTTTTAGTGTGTTATCCCAGTCTTCAGAAAGGCCATTCCTTTCACAGAGAATTGCATACATACACAAAACAGAACATTCCTTTCACAGAGAATTGCATACATACAATGATAATTACATCTTTAGTGTGTTATCCCAGTCTTCAAAAGGCCATTCCTTTCACAGAGAATTGCATACATCAAACCTGCCTCAGAATTACATCTTTAGTGTTTATCCAGTCTTCAAAAGCCATTCCTTTCACAGAAATTGCATACATACACATCCAGAATTACATCTTGTAGTGTGTTAGCCCAGTCTTCAAAAGCCATTCCTTTCACAGAGAATTGCATACATACACACATGCCAGATTACATCTTTAGTGTGTTATCCCAGTCTTCAAAAGGCCATTCCTTTCACAGAGAATTGCATACATAAACACATGCCCCCAGAATTACATCTTTACTGTGTTATCCCAGTCTTCAAATCCATTCCTTTAACAGAGAATTGCATACATACACACAGAGAATTACATCTTTAGTGGTTATCCCAGTCTTCAAAAGGCCATTCTTTCACAGAGAATTGCATACATACACAAACCCTGCCCCAGAATTAGTGTTATCCCAGTCTTAAAAAGGCCATTTTCACAGAGAATTGCAAAATACACACAACCCATTTTTTCACAGAAAGATCACATAAAATGAGAATTACATCTTGTGTTTATCCCAGTCTTCAAAATTCCTTTCACAGAAATTGATTAACACCCCTGAAAATTACATTTTTTAGTGTGTTATCCCAGTCTTCAAAAGGCCTTTCCCTTTCACAGAGAATTGCTAACACAACCCTGAGAATTACATTTTTAGTTTTATCCCAGTCTTCAAAGGCCATTCCTTTCACAGAGAATTGATAAAACACCCCCGAGAATTACATTTTTTAGTGTTTATCCCAGTTTTCGGCCATTCCTTTCAAGAGAATTGCATACATCAAAAAATCCCCCGAATTACATCTTTTAGTGTGTTATCCCAGTCTTCAAAAGGCCTTTCCCTTTCAAAAGAATTGCATACATACACAAACCTTTTCACAGAGAATTGCAACAACACCCCCCCCAAAGAATTACATTTTTTAGTGTTTTATCCCAGTCTTAAAAAAGGCCATTCCTTTCACAGAGAATTGCATAAAAAACAAAATCCTGCCCCCAGAATTACATCTTTTAATCCCAGTCTTAAAAAGGGCCATTCCTTTAAAGAAATTCATACAACAAACACCCTTTCAAAAAGAATTGCATAAAACAAACCCCCCCCCAGAATTACATTTTTTAGTGTGTTATCCCAGTCTTCAAAAAGGCCATTCCTTTCACAGAAATTGCATACATACAAAAAGAGAATTACATCTTTAGTGTGTTATCCCAGTCTTAAAAACCTTTCCTTTCACAGAGAATTGATAAAACACACAAGAGAATTACATCTTTTAGTGTGTTATCCCAGTCTTCAAAAGGCCATTCCTTTCACAGATAATTGCATAAAACAAAAATGAGAATTACATCTTTTAGTGTGTTATCCCAGTCTTCAAAAAGGCCATTCCTTTCACTGAGAATTGCTTACATACACAAAACCCTGCCACCAGAATGACATCTTTTAGTGTGTTATCCCAGTCTTAAAAAAGGCCATTCCTTTCACAGAACAGGCAACCCTCCCCCAGAATTACATCTTTAGTGTGTATCCCATCTTCAAAACCTTTCCCTTTTCAAGAAAAATGTACACACAAACACCTTTCCCTCTCACAGAAATGAAT
>NC_056741.1:112473851-112516611 GCF_019279795.1 Protopterus annectens | reverse complement strand
TTTGTCTGTGAAAGGAATGGCCTTTGAAGACTGGGATAACACACTAAAAGATGTAATTCTGGGGGCAGGGTTGTGTGTATGTATGCAATTCTCTGTGAAAGGAATGGCCTTTTTGAAGACTGGGATAACACACTAAAAGATGTAATTCTGGGGGCAGTGTTACCTGTTCTCTGTGAAAGGAATGGCCTTTTTGAAGAATGGGACAACATACTCAAAGATGTAATTCTGGGGGCAGGGTTGTGTGTATGTATGCAATTCTCTGTGAAAGAAATGGCCTTTTTGAAGACTGGGATAAAACACTAAAAGATTTAATACTGGGGGCAGGGTTGTGTGTATGTATGCAATTCTCTGTGAAAGGAATGGCCTTTTTGAAGACTGGGATAACACACTAAAAGATATAATTCTGGGGGCAGGGTTGTGTGTATGTATGCAATTCTCTGTGAAAGGAATGGCCTTTTTGAAGACTGGGATAACACACTAAAAGATGTAATTCTGGGGGCAGGGTTGTGTGTATGTATGCAATTCTCTGTGAAAGGAATGGCCTGTTGTGTGTATGTATGCAATTCTCTGTGAAAGGAATGGCCTTTTTGAAGACTGGGATAACACACTAAAAGATATAATTCTGGGGGCAGGGTTGTGTGTATGTATGCAATTCTCTGTGCAAGGAATGGCCTGCTGTGTGTATGTATGCAATTCTCTGTGAAAGGAATGGCCTTTTTGAAGACTGGGATAACACACTAAAAGATGTATTTCTGGGGGCAGGGTTGTGTGTATGTATGCAATTCTCCGTGAAAAGAATGGCCTTTTTGAAGACTGGGATAACAGGCCTTTTTGAAGACTGGGATAACACACTAAAAGATGTAATTCGGGGGCAGGCTTGCCTGTTCTCTGTGAAAGGAATGGCCTTTTTGAAGACTGGGATAACACACTAAAAGATGTAATTCTGGGGGCAGGGATGTGTGTATGTGTGCAATTATCTATGAAAGGAATGGCCTTTTTGAAGACTGGGATAACACACTAAAAGATGTAATTCAGGGGGCAGGGTTGTGTGTATGTATGCAATTCTCTGTGAAAGGAATGGCCTTTTTGAAGACTGGGATAACACACTAAAATATGTAATTCTGGGGGCAGGGTTGTGTGTATGTATGCAATTCTCTGTGAAAGGAATGGCCTTTTTGAAGACTGGGATAACACACTAAAAGATGTAATTCTGGGGGCAGGGTTGTGTGTATGTATGCAATTCTCTGTGAAAGGAATGGCCTTTTTGAAGACTGGGATAACACACTAAAAGATGTAATTCTGGGGGCAGGGTTGTGTGTATGTATGCAATTCTCTGTGAAAGGAATGGCCTTTTCTAAGACTGGAATAACACACTAAAAGATGTAATTCTGGGGGCAGGGTTATGTGTATGTATGCAATTCTCTGTGAAAGGAATGGCCTTTTTGACGACTGGGATAACACACTAAAAGATGTTATTCTGGGGGCAGGGTTGTGTGTATGTATGCAATTCTCTGTGAAAGGAATGGCCTTTTTGAAGACTGGGATAACACACTAAAAGATGTAATTCTGGGGGCAGGGTTCTGTGTATGTATGCAATTCTCTGTGAAAGGAATGGCCTTTTTGAAGACTGGGATAGCACACTAAAAGATGTTATTCTGGGGGCAGGGTTGTGTGTATGTTTGCAATTCTCTGTGAAAGGAATGGCCTTTTTGAAGACTGGGATAACACACTAAAAGATGTAATTCTGGGGGCAGGGTTGTGTGTATGTATGCAATTCTCTGTGAAAGGAATGGCCTTTTTGAAGAGTTGGATAACACACTAAAAGATGTAATTCTGGAGGCAGGGGTATGTATATGTATGCATTTCTCTGTGAAAGAAATGGCCTTTTTGAAGACTGGGATAACACACTAAAAGATGTAATTCTGGGGGCAGGGTTCTGTGTATGTATGCAATTCTCTGTGAAAGGAATGGCCTTTTTGAAGACTGGGATAGCACACTAAAAGATGTTATTCTGGGGGCAGGGTTGTGTGTATGTTTGCAATTCTCTGTGAAAGGAATGGCCTTTTTGAAGACTGGGATAACACACTAAAAGATGTAATTCTGGGGGCAGGGTTGTGTGTATGTATGCAATTCTCTGTCAAAGGAATGGCCTTTTTGAAGACTGGGATAACACACTAAAAGATGTAATTCTGGGGTCAGGGTTGTGTGTATGTATGCAATTCTCTGTGAAAGGAATGGCCTGCTGTGTGTATGTATGCAATTCTCTGTGAAAGGAATGGCCTTTTTGAAGACTGGGATAACACGCTAAAAGATGTATTTCTGGGGGCAGGGTTGTGTGTATGTATGCAATTCTCTGTGAAAGGAATGGCCTTTTTGAAGACTGGGATAACACACTAAAAGATGTAAATCTGGGGGCAGGGTTTTGTGTATGTATGCAATTCTCTGTGAAAGGAATGGCCTTTTTGAAGACAGGGATAACACACTAAAAGATGTAATTCTGGGGGCAGTGTTACCTGTTCTCTGTGAAAGGAATGGCCTTTTTGAAGAATGGGACAACATACTCAAAGATGTAATTCTGGGGGCAGGGTTGTGTATGTATGCAATTCTCTGTGAAAGAAATGGCCTTTTTGAAGACTGGGATAAAACACTAAAATATGTAATTCTGGGGGCAGGGTTGTGTGTATGCATGCAATTCTCTGTGAAAGGAATGGCCTTTTTGAAGACTGGGATAACACACTAAAAGATTTAATACTGGGGGCAGGGTTGTGTGTATGTATGCAATTCTCTGTGAAAGCAATGGCCTTTTTGAAGACTGGGATAACACACTAAAAGATAAAATTCTGGGGGCAGGGTTGTGTGTATGTATGCAATTCTCTGTGAAAGGAATGGCCTTTTTGAAGACAGGGATAACACACTAAAAGATGTAATTCTGGGGGCAGGGTTGTGTGTATGTATGCAATTCTCTGTGAAAGGAATGGCCTGTTGTGTGTATGTATGCAATTCTCTGTGAAAGGAATGGCCTTTTTGAAGACTGGGATAACACACTAAAAGATGTAATTCTGGGGGCAGGGTTGTGTGTATGTATGCAATTCTCTGTGCAAGGAATGGCCTGCTGTGTGTATGTATGCAATTCTCTGTGAAAGGAATGGCCTTTTTGAAGACTGGGATAACACACTAAAAGATGTATTTCTGGGGGCAGGGTTGTGTGTATGTATGCAATTCTCCGTGAAAAGAATGGCCTTTTTGAAGACTGGGATAACAGGCCTTTTTGAAGACTGGGATAACACACTAAAAGATGTAATTCGGGGGCAGGCTTGCCTGTTCTCTGTGAAAGGAATGGCCTTTTAGAAGACTGGGATAACACATTAAAAGATGTAATTCTGGGGGCAGGGTTGTGTGTATGTATGCAATTCTCTGTGAAAGGAATGGCCTTTTTGAAGACTGGGATATCACACTAAAAGATGTAATTCTGGAGGCAGGGTTGTGTGTATGTATGCAATTCTCTGTGAAAGGAATGGCCATTTTGAAGACTGGGATAACACACTAAAAGATGAAATTCTGGGGGCAGGGATGTGTTTATGTATGCAATTCTCTGTGAAAGGAATGGCCTTTTTGAAGACTGGGATAACACACTAAAAGATGTAATTCTGGGGGCAGGGTTGTGTGTATGTATGCAATTCTCTGTGAAAGGAATGGCCTTTTTGAAGACTGGGATAACACACTAAAATATGTAATTCTGGGGGCAGGGTTGTGTGTATGTATGCAATTCTCTGTGAAAGGAATGGCCTTTTTGAAGACTGGGATATCACACTAAAAGATGTAATTCTGGAGGCAGGGTTGTGTGTATGTATGCAATTCTCTGTGAAAGGAATGGCCTTTTTGAAGACTGGGATAACACACTAAAAGATGTAATTCTGGGGGCAGGGTTGTGTGTGTGTATGTATGCAATTCTCTGTGAAAGAAATGGCCTTTTTGAAGACTGGGATAACCCAATAAAAGATGTAATTCTGGGGGCAGGGTTGTGTGTATGTTTGCAATTCTCTGTGAAAGGAATGGCCTTTTTGAAGACTGGGATAACACACTAAAAGATGTAATTCTGGGGGCAGGGTTGTGTGTATGTGTGCAATTCTCTGTGAAAGGAATGGCCTTTTTGAAGAATGGGATAACACACTAAAAGATGTAATTCTGGGGGCAGGGTTGTGTGTATGTATGCAATTATCTGTGAAAGGAATGGCCTTTTTGAAGACTGGGATAACACACTAAAAGATGTAATTCTGGGGGCAGGGTTGTGTGTATGTATGCAATTCTCTGTGAAAGGAATGGCCTTTTTGAAGAATGGGATAACACACTAAAAGATGTAATTCTGGGGGCAGGGTTGTGTGTATGTATGCAATTCTCTGTGAAAGGAATGGCCTTTTTGAAGACTGGGATAACAAACTAAAAGATTTAATTCTGGGGCCAGGGTTGTGTGTATGTATGCAATTCTCTGTGAAAGGAATGGCCTTTTTGAAGACTGGGATAACACACTAAAAGATGTAATTCTGGGGGCAGGGTTGTGTGTATGTATGCAATTCTCTGTGAAAGGAATGGCCTTTTTGAAGAATGGGATAACACACTAAAAGATGTAATTCTGGGGGCAGGGTTGTGTGTATGTATGCAATTCTCTGTGAAAGGAATGGCCTTTTTGAAGACTGGGATAACACACTAAAAGATGTAATTATGGGGGAAGGGTTGTGTGTATGTATGCAATTCTCTGTGAAAGGAATGGCCTTTTTGAAGAATGGGATAACACACTAAAAGATGTAATTCTGGGGGCAGGGTTGTGTGTATGTATGCAATTCTCTGTGAAAGGAATGGCCTTTTTGAAGACTGGGATAACACACTAAAAGATGTAATTCTGGGGTCAGGGTTGTGTGTATGTATGCAATTCTCTGTGAAAGGAATGGCCTGCTGTGTGTATGTATGCAATTCTCTGTGAAAGAAATGGCCTTTTTGAAGACTGGGATAACACACTAAAAGATGTAATTCTTGGGGCAGGGTTGCCTGTTCTCTGTGAAAGGAATTGCCTTTTTGAAGACTGGGATAACACACTAAAAGATATAATTCCGGGGGCAGGGTTTTGTGTATGTATGCAGTTATCTGTGAAATGAATGGCCTTTTTGAAGACTGGAATAACACACTAAAAGATGTAATTCTGGGGGCAGGGATGTGTGTATGTATGCAATTCTCTGTGCAAGGAATGGCCTGCTGTGTGTATGTATGCAATTCTCTGTGAAAGGAATGGCCTTTTTGAAGACTGGGATAACACACTAAAAGATGTAATTCTGGGGGCAGGGTTGCCTGTTCTCTGTGAAAGGAATGGCCTTTTTGAAGACTGGGATAACACACTAAAAGATGTAATTCTGGGGCAGGGTTGTGTGTATGTATGCAATTCTCTGTGAAAGGAATGGTCTTTTTGAAGACTGGGATAAAACACTAAAAGATGTAATTCTGGGGGCAGGGTTGTGTGTATGTATGCAATTCTCTGTGAAAGGAATGGCCTTTTTGAAGACTGGGATAACACACTAAAAGATTTAATACTGGGGGCAGGGTTGTGTGTATGTATGCAATTCTCTGTGAAAGGAATGGCCTTTTTGAAGACTGGGATAACACACTAAAAGATGTAATTCTGGGGGCAGGGTTGTGTGTATGTATGCAATTCTCTGTGAAAGGAATGGCCTTTTTGAAGACTGGGATAACACACTAAAAGATGTAATTCTGGGGCAGGGTTGTGTGTATGTATGCAATTCTCTGTGAAAGGAATGGCCTTTTGAAGACTGGGATAACACACTAAAAGATGTAATTCTGGGGTTCGGGTTGTGTATATGTATGCAATTCTCTGTGAAAGGAATGGCCTGCTGTGTGTATGTATGCAATTCTCTGTGAAAGAAATGGCCTTTTTGAAAACTGGGATAACACACTAAAAGATGTAATTCTGGGGGCAGGGTTGTGTGTATGTATGCTCTTCTCTGTGAAAGGAATGGCCTTTTTGAAGACTGGGAAAACACACTAAAAGATGTAATTCTGGGGGCAGGGTTGTGTGTATGTATGCAATTCTCTGTGAAAGGAATGGCCTTTTTGAAGACTGGGATAACACACTAAAAGATGTAATTCTGGTGCAGGGTTGTGTGCATAGCTCTCAACCTTCCATCTCCAAAATGAGGAACACTAGCCCTCACAATGTGGAGCAAATGGGCAAAATGTGGAACGCATACTAATGGCTTACTAACAACTTCAACTAGGAAGGTCATAGGATCGTTAAAATATGCTGGTTTTACTTATAAAGAAGATCTTTTAATGAATTAATATAATTAATTCCTATTTACCATGGATTTCACTTAAAAAAAATCCCTAACACTGAATGTGTGACAGGGTCTTTCAATGTGGAACATTAAGGAAATTTGAGGAACATGAACTTTTTAAGACACCAAATGAGGTACGTTCCTCATAATGAGGTACACT
The DNA here is from genome assembly GCF_019279795.1 of Protopterus annectens. NCBI lineage: Eukaryota > Metazoa > Chordata > Ceratodontiformes > Protopteridae > Protopterus > Protopterus annectens. The sequence continues at coordinate 112,510,110 of NC_056741.1, read as the reverse complement.
TGAGAGGTATGGTTGTGTGTATGTATGCAATTCTCTGTGAAAGGAATGGCCATTTTGAAGACTGGGATAACACACTAAAAGATGTAATTCTGGGGTCAGGGTTGTGTGTATGTATGCAATTCTCTGTGAAAGGAATGGCCTGCTGTGTGTATGTATGCAATTCTCTGTGAAAGGAATGGCCTTTTTGAAGACTGGGATAACACACTAAAAGATGTATTTCTGGGGGCAGGGTTGTGTGTATGTATGCAATTCTCTGTGAAAGGAATGGCCTTTTTGAAGACTGGGATAACACACTAAAAGATGTAATTCTGGGGGCAGTGTTGCCTGTTCTCTGTGAAAGGAATGGCCTTATTGAAGACTGGGATAACATACTCAAAGATGTAATTCTGGGGGCAGGGTTGTGTGTATGTATGCAATTCTCTGTGAAAGGAATGGCCATTTTGAAGACTGGGATAACACACTAAAAGATGAAATTCTGGGGGCAGGGATGTGTTTATGTATGCAATTCTCTGTGAAAGAAATGGCCTTTTTGAAGACTGGGATAACACACTAAAAGATGTAATTCTGGGGGCAGGGTTGTGTGTGTGTATGTATGCAATTCTCTGTGAAAGAAATGGCCTTTTTGAAGACTGGGATAACCCAATAAAAGATGTAATTCTGGGGGCAGGGTTGTGTGTATGTATGCAATTCTCTGTGAAAGGAATGGCCTTTTTGAAGACTGGGATAACACACTAAAAGATGTAATTCTGGGGGCAGGGTTGTGTGTATGTATGCAATTCTCTGTGAAAGGAATGGCCTTTTTGAAGAATGGGATAACACACTAAAAGATGTAATTCTGGGGGCAGGGTTGTGTGTATGTATGCAATTCTCTGTGAAAGGAATGGCCTTTTTGAAGAATGGGATAACACACTAAAAGATGTAATTCTGGGGGCAGGGTTGTGTGTATGTATGCAATTCTCTGTGAAAGGAATGGCCTTTTTGAAGACTGGGATAACAAACTAAAAGATTTAATTCTGGGGGCAGGGTTGTGTGTATGTATGCAATTCTCTGTGAAAGGAATGGCCTTTTTGAAGACTGGGATAACACACTAAAAGATGTAATTCTGGTGCAGGGTTGTGTGCATAGCTCTCAACCTTCCATCTCCAAAATGAGGAACACTAGCCCTCACAATGTGGAGCAAATGGGCAAAATGTGGAACGCATACTAATGGCTTACTAACAACTTCAACTAGGAAGGTCATAGGATCGTTAAAATATGCTGGTTTTACTTATAAAGAAGATCTTTTAATGAAATAATATAATTAATTCCTATTTACCATGGATTTCACTTAAAAAAAATCCCTAACACTGAATGTGTGACAGGGTCTTTCAATGTGGAACATTAAGGAAATTTGAGGAACATGAACTTTTTAAGACACCAAATGAGGTACGTTCCTCATAATGAGGTACACTTGAGAGGTATGGTTGTGTGTATGTATGCAATTCTCTGTCAAAGGAATGGCCTTTTTGAAGACTGGGATAACACACTAAAAGATGTAATTCTGGGGTCAGGGTTGTGTGTATGTATGCAATTCTCTGTGAAAGGAATGGCCTGCTGTGTGTATGTATGCAATTCTCTGTGAAAGGAATGGCCTTTTTGAAGACTGGGATAACACACTAAAAGATGTATTTCTGGGGGCAGGGTTGTGTGTATGTATGCAATTCTCTGTGAAAGGAATGGCCTTTTTGAAGACTGGGATAACACACTAAAAGATGTAATTCTGGGGGCAGTGTTGCCTGTTCTCTGTGAAAGGAATGGCCTTATTGAAGACTGGGATAACATACTCAAAGATGTAATTCTGGGGGCAGGGTTGTGTGTATGTATGCAATTCTCTGTGAAAGGAATGGCCATTTTGAAGACTGGGATAACACACTAAAAGATGAAATTCTGGGGGCAGGGATGTGTTTATGTATGCAATTCTCTGTGAAAGAAATGGCCTTTTTGAAGACTGGGATAACACACTAAAAGATGTAATTCTGGGGGCAGGGTTGTGTGTGTGTATGTATGCAATTCTCTGTGAAAGAAATGGCCTTTTTGAAGACTGGGATAACCCAATAAAAGATGTAATTCTGGGGGCAGGGTTGTGTGTATGTTTGCAATTCTCTGTGAAAGGAATGGCCTTTTTGAAGACTGGGATAACACACTAAAAGATGTAATTCTGGGGGCAGGGTTGTGTATATGTATGCAATTCTCTGTGAAAGGAATGGCCTGCTGTGTGTATGTATGCAATTCTCTGTGAAAGAAATGGCCTTTTTGAAAACTGGGATAACACACTAAAAGATGTAATTCTGGGGGCAGGGTTGTGTGTATGTATGCTCTTCTCTGTGAAAGGAATGGCCTTTTTGAAGACTGGGATAACACACTAAAAGATGTAATTCTGGGGGCAGGGTTGTGTGTATGTATGCAATTCTCTGTGAAAGGAATGGCCTTTTTGAAGACTGGGATAACACACTAAAAGATGTAATTCTGGTGCAGGGTTGTGTGCATAGCTCTCAACCTTCCATCTCCAAAATGAGGAACACTAGCCCTCACAATGTGGAGCAAATGGGCAAAATGTGGAACGCATACTAATGGCTTACTAACAACTTCAACTAGGAAGGTCATAGGATCGTTAAAATATGCTGGTTTTACTTATAAAGAAGATCTTTTAATGAATTAATATAATTAATTCCTATTTACCATGGATTTCACTTAAAAAAAATCCCTAACACTGAATGTGTGACAGGGTCTTTCAATGTGGAACATTAAGGATATTTGAGGAACATGAACTTTTTAAGACACCAAATGAGGTACGTTCCTCATAATGAGGTACACTTGAGAGGTATGGTTGTGTGTATGTATGCAATTCTCTGTGAAAGGAATGGCCATTTTGAAGACTGGGATAACACACTAAAAGATGTAATTCTGGGGTCAGGGTTGTGTGTATGTATGCAATTCTCTGTGAAAAGAATGGCCTGCTGTGTGTATGTATGCAATTCTCTGTGAAAGGAATGGCCTTTTTGAAGACTGGGATAACACACTAAAAGATGTATTTCTGGGGGCAGGGTTGTGTGTATGTATGCAATTCTCTGTGGAAGGAATGGCCTTTTTGAAGACTGGGATAACACACTAAAAGATGTAATTCTGGGGGCAGTGTTGCCTGTTCTCTGTGAAAGGAATGGCCTTATTGAAGACTGGGATAACATACTCAAAGATGTAATTCTGGGGGCAGGGTTGTGTGTATGTATGCAATTCTCTGTCAAAGGAATGGCCTTTTTGAAGACTGGGATAACACACTAAAAGATGTAATTTTGGGGTCAGGGTTGTGTGTATGTATGCAATTCTCTGTGAAAGGAATGGCCTGCTGTGTGTATGTATGCAATTCTCTGTGAAAGGAATGGCCTTTTTGAAGACTGGGATAACACGCTAAAAGATGTATTTCTGGGGGCAGGGTTGTGTGTATGTATGCAATTCTCTGTGAAAGGAATGGCCTGCTGTGTGTATGTATGCAATTCTCTGTGAAAGGAATGGCCTTTTTGAAGACTGGGATAACACACTAAAAGATGTAAATCTGGGGGCAGGGTTTTGTGTATGTATGCAATTCTCTGTGAAAGGAATGGCCTTTTTGAAGACAGGGATAACACACTAAAAGATGTAATTCTGGGGGCAGTGTTACCTGTTCTCTGTGAAAGGAATGGCCTTTTTGAAGAATGGGACAACATACTCAAAGATGTAATTCTGGGGGCAGGGTTGTGTGTATGTATGCAATTCTCTGTGAAAGAAATGGCCTTTTTGAAGACTGGGATAAAACACTAAAATATGTAATTCTGGGGGCAGGGTTGTGTGTATGCATGCAATTCTCTGTGAAAGGAATGGCCTTTTTGAAGACTGGGATAACACACTAAAAGATTTAATACTGGGGGCAGGGTTGTGTGTATGTATGCAATTCTCTGTGAAAGCAATGGCCTTTTTGAAGACTGGGATAACACACTAAAAGATAAAATTCTGGGGGCAGGGTTGTGTGTATGTATGCAATTCTCTGTGAAAGGAATGGCCTTTTTGAAGACAGGGATAACACACTGTTAGATAAATTGTTAAATCAGACTGTAAAAATCATTAGGCAAAACAACAGTCAGTAAGACAGTAGGCTCAAGTTCTATTAACGCTATTGCTAACGTTATCTGCTTATGTACATAAGGAGGCAAAAAACCATACACAAACTTGTACAGAATTTTGTCTGATTTTATTAGAGAATTATCCCTCATTTTATAATGCTTACAATCAGTTCTTTGCCCACCTCACTGACGTGGTCAGTGACAGGCCCTTTACATCATGTCCATTCAGAAAAAACGCTGATATTACAATTTTTAAAAGTTTCTTTCCCATGAGAATGTTGCAGCCTTGCAAAGCACCTGGTCAGTCACAATGTCTTTTAATGTCTTTATGAGGATGGAACTAATCTAAGACCCTTAGATTAGTTCGAATACAATGGATGAATGTCTTTTTTAATATAGCTCTTTGTCTCTCTGTTCTCCAGCTGGACATTATCTCTGATAGTGCGCACAAGGCCATTCTTCTGGTGGAAGCAGGAAAAAGATACACATGCAGACAGATTCATTATTTTCTAACTTTGCAAATAATTGTTCACTGAAAGACATGTTCCAGCCGGTGCTGGCAACTTTCAGGGTCAAGCCTTGTTCACACTGCAGCTACATTTCAAGCAAGAATATGCGAGTTCATTTCTACTATTATTCTAGCAAAACAGAATTAAATGCATTACTATTTTCTAACCTTTGCTCTTCATATAGATTTGAGCACATTTATTCATGTCTAAGGCACACATTTCCCTAACAGTTTATAAACGTTTGAATACATACTTTTCTAATAATATATATATATTTGAATACATATTCTTTTAACAGTTTGTTATGTCCAGATGCATATTTTTCTGACATTCTCCCTCCTGTTAATGCATTTCATTCTATCAGAAACATAAACATCATCATTTCATTTCTTAGCTTTTTCCCTTGAGGACTTTCAGCTAAGTAAGTCATTTGTTTTATATTTCAGATAGGCTTTCACTTGGTATCAACAGATTCAGTTCCAAGTCCTGATACATTGTCTCAGTTACCGATATATCAACAAAATCCCTAACTAACCTTTTCATACAGGGTATCCCGCAGCAGACACATGCTCCAATTATGAGCAGTACTACACAGATAGCAATTAAAATATTCATTAGGATTGACCCCCACCCCCCGAACAAATTCTGGAAAAAGTTCGTCAGTGGGTTTGGGCCTGGTTCCGCCATTGCTGATACCTGCTGTATTACCTCCAGGTGGTCGTTGATTTCATGTCTGTTGTCTGGAATGTACGCACAGCATTCTTCTTTGATAAGCGCGCACGTACCACCTCTCGCCGCTAGGGTGAAGTCAAGAGCCATCCGGTTTTGCAGTACAACAGTTCTCATTGCATTCAGTTCATCGGTCACAAGTTCGAGGGCGGAAAAAGTTGCATTGCTCATCACTTCGAGGAGTTTTGACAATTTCCTCAGTTCCCAGATCGATTTGACTGCTCCATAGGCTGGAATTATTCCAGCCCAAGATATGACACTGTCACTCAAGTCCATATGGGTCAATTTTTCTTTATCCTTCACATCCGACTGGTCTCTCCAGCTTGCTTCAATCTTACCCACTGGATTAGCAGGTTTTTTGACCGTGTTCCCATTTTGTTGGATTACATTTCTTACATTGCGTATCTTACCCAGAGGCAATTCTGCAGTATGTCTTATGGCTGGAACCAGATAACCCAAAAAACAACTGCCGGACCAATTCTCAGGTAACCATTTATAGGCTTTTTTCCCACAAACAAAATAACAATTTTCAACTTTAGTACTGATGCGGGTTAACTCTGGATGAAACATTTTCCTGTCTATAGCAGATAACTGTTTATACATTTCAGGATTTCTCTGCACATCTCTTAATGTTGTTTTCATTAAGCTTAAATAGGAATCATAATTCGTGCTACAACTAGTACTCTGGTCTTTAGCTTTTATATAACATTTATAAGATACAGTTATGTTACAACTACTCCAACCAACTTGGAGTGTGTCATTTTTAATAAAGCAAACAATTCCTTTTTGAGTAACAGGCAAGTACAATGCCACTTTGTCCTGTGATCTCACAGTACCTGTGTCAAACAACAGGTTTTCCCAAGTTTCATTTATCCCCAGAGGGACAGCAGACATCAAAAGTCCTCCATATGCTGTGGGTATTGCAGTACAAACCCAGCAGTTTGAAACGTTCATTGTCTCTACGTACACTCGTTTCATGGCTAGGTATGTGTTAAAGTTCGGATGCCAATCTATAGCAAGTTCATCACGTTTCATCAGTTTCACTTCTGTAGTTATATGCAAGAAAAACCATAACAACAAAAAGGTTATGTTAAATAAATTCGTTAGAGTCAGACTGTAAAAATCATTGAGTTATTCAAACACAATGTCAATTAATAACAAACAATCATGCAGGAGATCTCAGATATCTTAAAGCTCTAATGTACATTAGGAGGCAAAAAACCATACACAAAGTTTGTATAGAATTTTGACTGCTTTTATTCACAAAGTACATCTATTATATACATGTCATTATCAGTTTTGCCCACCTCACTGGTGTGGTCAGTGACAGGGTCTTTACATCATAAAAAGTGCTGAATTTGTGTTTTTCAAAAAGTCTTTTTCCCATGAGAATGTTACAGCCTTGCAAGCAGCTGGTCAGTCACGATGACCTCCTGAGGATGTAGCCAATTCAAGGTTCTCTGATTGGTTCTAATACAATAGATGTATGTCTTCCTTAATGCCTCCCTTTGTCTTTCTTGTTCCCAGCTGCGCACTATCAGAGATAGTGCGCAAGGCTATTCTCCTGGTGGAGGCAGGAAAGAGGACACACATGCGAACAGATTTATTATTTTCTAACTTTGCAAAATAATCTTTACTTGAAAGACATGAGCCAGGCTGTGCTTGCAAGCTGCCAAGGTCGAATTTCTGATTACACTGCAGCTTGTGCTTCAAGCAATAATATGCAAGTTTATTTCTACTATTATTCTAGTGAGACAGAATTAAATGCATTATATATCATACTACTTTTCGAACTTTGTTCTCTATTATGGATTTTAAGTACATTTATTCCTAACTAAAGCACACATTTCTCTATATATTTGATCACACAACTTATATATGTTTGAATGATTAAATACACATCTTCCTAAGCAGCACACATTGTAAATATATTTTTCTAGGCAGCATGTATGTAAATATATTTTCTAAGCAGCATGTATAGATTTTTCTAACATTCTCCCTCCTCTTAATGCATTTAATGCTATTTGAAACATAAACAGTATTAGTTCATTTCTTAGCTTTTTCCCTTGAGGACTTTCAGCTAAGTAAGTCATTTGTTTTATATTTCAGATAGGCTTTCACTTGGTATCAACAAATTCAGTTCCAAGTCCTGATACATTGTTTCAGTTACCGACATATCAACAAAATCCCTAACTAACCTTTTCATACAGGGTATCCCGCAGCAGACACATGCTCCAATTATGAGCAATACTACACAGATAGCAATTAAAATATTCATTAGGATTGACCCCCACCCCAACAAATTCTGGAAAAAGTTCGTCAGTGGGTTTGGGCCTGGTTCCGCCATTGCCGATACCTGCTGTATTACCTCCAGATGGTCATTAATTTCGTGTCTGTTGTCTGGAATGTACGCACAGCATTCTTCTTTGATAAGCGCACGCACCACCTCTCGCCGCTAGGGTGAAGTCAAGAGCCATCGGTTTTGCAGTACAACAGTTCTCATTGCATTCAGTTCATCGGTCACAAGTTCGAGGGCGGAAAAAGTTGCATTGCTCATTACTTCGAGGAGTTTTGACAATTTCCTCAATTCCCAGATTGATTTGACTGCTCCATAGGCTGGAATTATTCCAGCCCAAGATATGACACTGTCACTCAAGTCCATATGGGTCAATTTTTCTTTATTCTTCACATCCGACTGGTCTTTCCAGCTTGCTTCAATCTTACCCACTGGATTAGCAGGTTTCTTGACCGTGTTCCCAGTTTGTTGGATTACATCTCTTACATTGCGTATCTTACCCAGAGGTAATTCCGCAGTATGTCTTATGGCTGGAACCAGGTAACCCAAAAAACAACTGCCGGACCAATTCTCAGGTAACCATTTATAGGCTTTTTTCCCACAAACAAAATAACAATTTTCAACTTTAGTACTGATGCGGGTTAACTCTGGATGAAACATTTTCCTGTCTATAGCAGATAACTGTTTATACATTTCAGGATTTCTCTGCACATCTCTCAATGTTGTTTTCATTAAGCTTAAATAAGAATCATAATTCGTGCTACAACTAGTACTCTGGTCTTTAGCTTTTATATAACACTTGTAAGATACAGTTATGTTACAGCTACTCCAACCAACTTGGAGTGTGTCATTTTTAATAAAACAAACAATTCCTTTTTGAGTAACAGGCAAGTATAATGCCACTTTGTCCTGTGATCTCACAGTACCTGTGTCAAACAACAAGTTTTCCCAAGTTTCATTTATCCCCAAAGGGACAGCAGACATCAAAAGTCCTCCATATGCTGTGGGTATTGCAGTACAAACCCAGCAATTTGAAACGTTCATAGTCTCTACATAAACTCGTTTCGTAGCCAGGTATGTGTTAAAGTTTGGGTGCCAGTCTATAGCCAGTCCTTCATCACGTTTTATTAATTTCACTTCTGTAGTTATATGCAAGAAAAACCATAACAACAAAAAGGTTACTACAAACATAGTTATTAAGTGTATGATCAGTAGGCCAGTGAACCAGTGTCTCTGGGGTTGTTTCACATTTTTATTCATTCTGCCTCTGGCCATCCTGTTCCTGTGGTATGTCCAAACTGAATTTCTTAACAGGTTTGCAATGGGTTAAATGAACCCAAGATGATCTCTCAGCAATTTTCACTGCAGTGGGTGTTGCCAATAGTACCTGGTACGGACCTTCCCACCTTGGACTCGCCCAGTTCTTTCTTTTTATGATTTTCAGCCAAATCCAGGACCCCGGGGTCAGCACGGCTTCTGGTTTTGTTTCTTGTTTATCTGAAAAAGAGTTCAACTGCAAAACAGTCTTATTTGTTAATAACTTTTTCATATAACTAGCTAATGAGCCATCGGCCTCCAGCTCTGCAGGCATGAGGGCCTTCCATTGTGGCACACAATATGCCCTTCCAAACACTATCTCAAAAGGGGTCAAGCCCTTTACATTTGGAACAGTTCTCATGCTCAGCAGTGCTAAAGGCAGACAGCAAATCCAAGTCTTTTGAGTCTCACTCATTAATTTTCTCAACTTATTTTTCAAGATTCCATTGTACCTCTCCACCAGTCCTGCTGACTGAGGGTGATAAGCACAATGGTTTTTCAAAGAAATCCCAAAAAATCTCCCAAGCTGCTGAATTGTCTGATTCACAAAATGTGTCCCATTGTCACTATAAATTCTTTCCGGTATGCCAAATCTAGGAATGATTTCTTTCACTAGGGCCTTTGCTACTGTTGCTGCATCTGGATTTCTAGTTGGAAAGGCTTCTACCCATTTTGAAAACATATCTATGATTACTAAACAGTATTTTTTCCCTTCACATTTGTTCAGTTCTATGAAATCCATACAAATAGTATGGAACGGATAGGGTGGTGTTGGAAAGCTCCCTCGCTTTGGTTTAAATGCTCCCTGTGCATGATGTTTGCTACAAATATGACATGTTGCACAAAATTTTTGTGTATAATTCGTAAATCCATATGTTTGGAATGTTTTGTTAACTAACTGTACCATCCCCCCTGTTGAGACATGGCTCTGCCCATGACTCAACAAAGCTGCATATCTAAATAAATTAGATGGCAATATGGGCTTTTTCTCTTTGGAGATGTACAGTCCCTCTTCAAGGATTGCTCCTCGTTTAATCCACTTTTGCTTCTCTGCTTTTGAAGCTAATGTTTGCATTGTTTTTAACATTTCTAAATCTAGAGTCTCAGAAGGTTGTAGTTCTTCATTTAAGAGCACAGTTTCTGGGTCTGAGGCAGCTTGCTTCGCAGCTGCATCAGCCCGAGCATTCCCTTTTGAAATTCTATCTTGTTGTTTTGTATGGGCTGCACACTTACAGATAGCTATTCTAGTGGGTAACTGAATAGAATCTAATAGGTTCAAAATCAATTGTGCATGATTAATCGGCTTGCCAGTGGATGTTATCATTCCCCTGTTTTTCCATTGTTGTGCAAAGACATGCACTGTAGAGAAAGCATACTGACTGTCAGTATATATGTTAACACATTTGCCTTTCGCTAGAGTGCAAGCACGTGTCAAAGCTATCAATTCTGCTGCTTGGGCTGACAGGTTATGTTGCAGGGGTTGTGCTTCTATGATTTCATCATCAGTTACTACTGCATAACCCACTAGGTTTTTCCCTGTAGGACCTCGTCTACAGGACCCATCCACAAAAAATGTCACCTCTGCGTCAGCTAAGGGTACATCAGTAAGGTCTTGTCTGGGTGTGGTTATTTGTTCCATTTCCTGTAGGCAGCTGTGTGGTATGCCATCCACAGGAACCGGAAGTAATGTCGATGGATTTAATGTCGTGCATCGTTCAATTGTCATATGGGGTTGACTCAATAGTATGGTCATGCAAGAAAGATGTCTGGCAGGGGATAAAAATGCTATTTTCTCTTGTAGTAAAATTATCGCAACTGCATGAGGTACTCTCAACGTGAGAGGATGAAACAATACCACTGAGGCTGAAGCTTGCACTGCCATAGCTGCTGCGACTACCGCTTGTACACAGGGTGGCAATGATCGCGCCACCGGATCTAACTGTGATGAATAGTAAGCTATGGGGCGTTGCTTGCCGCCATGTTGTTGCGTCAGTACTGACGTCATATATCCCCGCCTACAATCTACAGTTTGGAAAAATCTCTTATGGTAATTCGGAAGCCCTAAAACTAATGATGAAACTATCAGTTGTTTTAGTCTGCAAAAGGCTGCCTCTGCTTCCGGAGTCCAGTGTAGTGTTTCTTGTGCTGCCATTGGTGTTTTAAATATTAAATCAGCCAATGGGGCCGTTTCTAAAGCATAATTCGGTATCCAACTTCGACAGAAATTAGTCGTTCCCAAGAAGGACATCATTTCCTTCTTGGTAGTTGGTCTAGGTGCTTGTAAAATAGCTGTTTTTCGATCTTCATCTAATGTTCTGCCTTCTTTGGATATCACATATCCCAGGTACTTAACCTGTTCTTTCCAAAGTTGCAATTTATGTTTATTCACTTTATGCCCTTGCTCAGCTAAGAATTTCAACAATGCTATTGTGTCTTCCCTACACTGTTGCTGGGTAGGGGCTGCAAGCAAGATGTCATCTACATAAAGTAGTACTTGGCTGCCCCCTGGTGGAGAAAACCCTGCCAGGTTGCTAGCCATCTCTTGTGCGAATATCGTTGGACTTTCACTATATCCCTGTGGTAGTCGAGTGTACGTATACCTCTTGCCCTGAAATGTAAATGCAAACCAATGCTGGCTGTCAGGGTGGATAGGTATTGAAAAAAATGCATTGCTAATATCTACCACGGTGAAATATTTTTGTTGCGGCTTCAAATCATTTAATAAGGTATGTGGGTCTGGCACCGTAGGTGCTCTTGGTATTACCGCATCATTTACAGCTTGTAAATCTTGTACCATCCGCCATTCCCCGTTTGCTTTTTTCACAGGAAATAGAGGAGTATTACATGGTGAATCTAAAGATTCCACCAGTATCCCTTTCTTAAGTAATGCCATTATGATAGGCTTGATTCCCTGTTCTGCATCCTTGCTCAAAGGATATTGTCTTTTTCTTGGTCTAAAGGCTGATTTTGGTGTAATAACTACTGGCCCTGCTGTATGGATAAGTCCTACATCTGATTTTCCTGTTGACCAAAGAATATTTGGTATTTCACTCAAAGCTTTTTCTTCTTCTTCTATCAAGAACGCCAATCAGCTGTCTTCACTCTGTTGTAAGTGTACAGCTGGGCGTGCTTCGTTAACCAATTCAGTTTCTGTTTCTGTACTCCTAAGTCCGATAATTCTGAGTCAGTTAGTCTCTCCCATCCTGTCACTTTGTCACCCAAGTCTACCCACCTAACATTCTTGTTTTTGGTTAGGCTAACGTGTGGTAGTTTATTGGATTTGTACAATTCCAAAAACTCCTGAGGTAACGAACAACTCACTACACTGTTGCCCTCAGTGTCCCAGTATAGGGTCCGTAATATCAGTCTATTTGCAGGATTCCTGAACAACTTTTGTTCGTATTCTTTATCAGGTCCTGGTGTATTACAATAATATAGGGTACAATGTAATAAATGTTGCTGGTCAATATCGAGGGGAGGCACCTTGCTGGTGGCTACATTCATTAGTTCCTTGGTCACCGCCCCTGGACCGGTTGTAACCAGATCCTGGCTGTACCAATAATAAGCCTCACCCTCCGACCGTACTACAAAGGTATCAGTTTGTCTCTGTGCCTCCATACCGTTCATGGTAGGGACTACTGCTATGCCAAAAAGTTGCATAAGATCTCTTCCTAATAAGTTCATGGGGCATTTGGCAGAAAGTACTATTTTACTTCTTTGGGTCATGCCGACGGGGTCAGTTATTGCTATATCATGGGAAAGTGGTTCCCTGTACAACTGTCCGTTTGCTGCTTTCACTAATATGTAATCAGGTGACTCAGAATGTTCCGGTAACTTTGAAGGATGTATCAAAGTTCGTGATGCTCCTGAATCACACAAAAATTTGACTTCTCTCCCTTCTACCAGAAGTGTAACTTCCGGTTTCGTGTCTGCTAAATAGAGCTCTAAGCTCAGTAATGCCAGATCTAAAACTTCACTTTCCCCAACTTCTACATCCGGTTGCATGTCATTTGTTTCTTCTAAGGTATTTACATCATTCCCCTGCTCATTAGTCTCTTCTGGTGACTGCTGAGCAGCATAACTGTCATATAGTCAATCCTCATCTTCCTTATCCTTTTTTTCCGCAGGTGCCTTGCTCCTGCAATCCCTTGCCAAATGTCCTTCTTACAATTGAAGCACTCACCTTTTTCTTTCTGCTCTCATAAATTTCTGAGTTTTTGTCAGGCGTTTGTTACCCTGAGTATTTTGCTTACCCTTTTTGGCTGCTGGTACTACAAAAACTTTCCCACCGTGTTCAGCTGTGAAGACCTGCGTTTTCTTTTCTTTTACTGTTAAAATGTTTTTCGGCATGTCTAGCATACTCTAACAAGGCTTGAAGCCTACTTGTTCGGTGATCTATCATGTGCTTCGTGATGAAGCTATTGATAGGGGCAATACAACCTTTCAAAAATGCATTCTTCAATTGTTGTTCATATGAGCTATCATTTTTTTGATTTTCAGGAACAGGCATGCCACTATGGTTATTAAAACATTCTAATAATCTACCATAGTATGCATCCACAGTTTCATTGTCTCGTTGTACACACTGGTTAATGCAAGTCCAGTCTGCCCTAGGTTTCCATTTTTCAGTAATGCGGTCTGTAAGACCCTTCAATCTAGTATCTAGTTCTGCGTCACTATGTGGGAGTGGCCTGTGTTGCGCGTCACGGGCATTCCAGGCGCCACAAATCATGTGCCAGTCCGGACCTAAAATTTGTCTAACTACTCTTTCTACCTCTTCCCCATTTAAGTGGTAACTCAATCTCATACCCTGTAAATCCTGTAGAAATTTCTCAAAGTTAATTTTGGATGGAATTCCTTCTGTAGCTTTTCGGATGTCTTCCGGTGTCCATGGTCTATACACTAAGAGAGTTGAGGCCTGGCCCTCCTGTCCTGCCCGTGGGTTTGGTACCTCTATTAATGGACAGATTTCCTCACTCTCATCTAATAAACTTCCGCTTGGTTGAACATCTGTAAGCGTTTGACGTGTTCGGGATCTAGTCCCGATAGGTTCCCTTACAAATGGTTGTCTTAATATCCCTGTTGTCTCTGGGTAACGTGGGGGTCAGCCCGCCTCCGCTTCATATTCTGAGTAAGGCATCGGTGGGCGTGGTAGGGAGGGACCGATGCTACTATTATGTTATTATCCTCTTTGTCTAAAAATAATGCCCTTGCATTTTTATTTTCTGTTCCTTGGTTCGCTTCCTCAATCCACCTATGTGCTTGAGGAACACCCAACTGTCGTTGTTTTTTTGCCTGACCTTCTGCGTCAGATTTTAACTGTCTCAAAAGTTTTACTAATGACATTTTATTCAATTTACCATCAAAGTCATACTTGTTAACCCATTTTGCAAAATATCTCACATTATCTGCTCTCTGTGATTGCATATATTTTGCATCTTCTGTTAGAGGCGGGTCACGTGACTCTTTAGTGCATTCATTTCCCATGTCTCTGAAAGAGAAAAAAAAAGAAGAGAGAGAGAGAGAGAAAAACAACAGAACTGTTACGTAACCCTTTCTCTTGTACCACGTGGTATCTTATTCCCCGTATTCACAGTAGTGTCTAGAATGACTGTTTACTTTGTTTTGTTTTATTTCCTGATCTATGACTCAAGATACAATACTTCGACTACCTCTCTCCCTGCTATCACAAACCTTAGCAATAGCACAGTGTAACCTGGTCCCGATCTAAAACAAAACAAAGAGAGGAATTCTGCTTACCCGAGCCTCCTGCTTATGTTTGATAGGCTTTTAGGACCCAGTTTTCCGCTTTTGCCACAGATCAGACAAGTGGACAGCCTCTTTGGCACGACAATTCAGTCGGAGGTCTTTCCTTCTTCTGCAGACTTCAGTACCACCTATATATTCTGACCTGTAGCTTACCAAGGGAATTCCGGCACGACTAGGACCAAGATGTTAAATAAATTCGTTAGAGTCAGACTGTAAAAATCATTGAGTTATTCAAACACAATGTCAATTAATAACAAACAATAATGCAGGAGATCTCAGATATCTTAAAGCTCTAATGTACATTAGGAGGCAAAAAACCATACACAAAGTTTGTATAGAATTTTGACTGCTTTTATTCACAAAGTACATCTATTATATACATGTCATTATCAGTTTTGCCCACCTCACTGGTGTGGTCAGTGACAGGGTCTTTACATCATAAAAAGTGCTGAATTTGTGTTTTTCAAAAAGTCTTTTTTCCCATGAGAATGTTACAGCCTTGCAAGCAGCTGGTCAGTCACGATGACCTCCTGAGGATGTAGCCAATTCAAGGTTCTCTGATTGGTTCTAATACAATAGATGTATGTCTTCCTTAATGCCTCCCTTTGTCTTTCTTGTTCCCAGCTGCGCACTATCAGAGATAGTGCGCACAAGGCTATTCTCCTGGTGGAGGCAGGAAAGAGGACACACATGCGAACAGATTTATTATTTTCTAACTTTGCAAAATAATCTTTACTTGAAAGACATGAGCCAGGCTGTGCTTGCAAGCTGCCAAGGTCAAATTTCTGATTACACTGCAGCTTGTGCTTCAAGCAATAATATGCAAGTTTATTTCTACTATTATTCTAGTGAGACAGAATTAAATGCATTATATATCATACTACTTTTCGAACTTTGTTCTCTATTATGGATTTTAAGTACATTTATTCCTAACTAAAGCACACATTTCTCTATATATTTGATCACACAACTTATATATGTTTGAATGATTAAATACACATCTTCCTAAGCAGCACACATTGTAAATATATTTTTCTAGGCAGCATGTATGTAAATATATTTTCTAAGCAGCATGTATAGATTTTTCTAACAGGTTACCACAAACATGGTTAGCAGGTGTATGATCAGTAGGCCAGTGAACCAATGTCTTTGGGGTTGTTTTGTATTTCTATACACTCTGCCCCTGGCCATCCTGCTTCTGTGGTATATTAGTTACAAAATGTTTATTTAACTTAAACTCTTTGAGTGGTTTGCAGTGTGTCAAATGAACCCAAGATGATCTCTCAGCAATTTTCACTGCAGTAGGCGTTGCCAACAGTACCTGGTACGGACCTTCCCACTTTGGACTCGCCCAATTCTTTTTTTTGATAACCTTCAGCCAAATCCAGGACCCCGGGGTCAGCACGGCTTCCGGTTTTGCTTCTTCTTTGTCTGAAAAAGAGTTCAACTGCAAAACAGTCTTATTTGTTAACAATTTTTTCATATAACTAGCTAATGAGCTATCAGCCTCCAGCTCTGCAGGCATGAGGGCTTTCCATTGTGGCACATAGTATGCTCTTCCAAATACTACCTCAAAGGGAGTCAATCCTTTTACATTTGGAACAGTCCTCATGCTCAGCAGTGCTAAAGGTAGACAGCAAATCCAAGTCTTCTGAGTCTCATACATTAGTTTTCTCAGTTTGTTTTTCAAAATCCCATTGTACCTCTCCACCAGTCCTGCTGACTGGGGGTGGTAAGCACAATGATTCTTCAAAGAAATCCCAAAAAATCTCCCAAGCTGCTGTATTGTCTGATTGACAAAATGTGTTCCATTATCACTATAAATTCTCTCCGGTATGCCAAATCTAGGAATGATTTCTTTTACTAAGGCTTTTGCCACTGTTGCTGCATCCGGATTCCTAGTTGGGAAAGCTTCTACCCATTTCGAAAACATATCTATAATCACTAAACAATATTTTTTCCCTTCACATTTATTCAATTCTATGAAGTCCATGCAAATAGTATGGAACGGATATGGTGGTGTAGGGAAACTCCCTTGCTTCGGTTTAAATGCTCCCTGTGCATGATGTTGATTACAAATATGACATGCTGCACAAAATTTTTGTGTATAATTCGTAAATCCGTATGTTTGGAATGTTCTGTTAACTAACTGTACCATCCCCCCTGTTGAGACATGGCTCTGCCCATGGCTCAACAAAGCCGCATATCTAAATAAATTAGATGGTAATATTGGCTTTCCCTCCTTGGAGATGTACAGTCCTTCTTTGAGAACTGCTCCTCGTTTTACCCACTTCTGCTTTTCTGTTTTTGTAGTTAATGTTTGCATTGTTTTCAGCATTTCTAAATCTAAAGTCTCAGTAGGTTGTAGTTCTTCATTTAAAAGCAAGGTCTCTGAGTCTGAGGCAGCTTGCTTTGCAGCTGCATCAGCCCGAGCATTTCCTCTCGAAATCTTATCCTGTTGTTTAGTATGGGCTGCACATTTACAAATAGCCAGTTTGGTAGGTAACTGAATAGAATCTAACAGGTTCAAAATCAATTGTGCATGATTAATCGGTTTGCCAGTAGATGTTATTATTCCCCTGTTCTTCCACTGCTGTGCAAAAACATGCACCGTAGAGAAAGCATACTGACTATCAGTATATATGTTCACACATTTATTTTTCGCTAAAGTGCAGGCACGTGTCAAAGCTATCAATTCTGCTGCTTGAGCAGATAGGTTATGCTGCAGGGGCTGGGCTTCTACAATTTTAACATCTGTTACTACTGCATAACCTACTAGGTTCTTTCCTGTAGGACCCTTCCTACATGATCCGTCTACATAGAATGTCACCTCTGCATCAGCTAAGGGCACATCAGTGAGATCCTGTCTGGGTAGGGTTATCTGTTCCATTTCCTGTAGGCAACTGTGTGGTGTGCCATCCACAGGAATCGGAAGCAATGTTGATGGATTTAATGTTGTACATCGTTCAATTATCATGTGAGGTTGACTCAATAGTATGGTCATACAGGAAAGATGTCTAGCCGGAGATAAAAATGCTATTTTTTCTTGCAGTAAAATTATCGCAACTGCATGGGGCACCCTCAAGGTAAGAGGGTGAAACAACACCACTGAGGCCGAAGCCTGCACTGCCATAGCTGCTGCAACAACTGCTTGTACACAATGTGGCAATGATTGCGCCACCGGATCTAACCGTGATGAATAGTAAGCTATGGGGCGTTGCTTGCTGCCATGTTGTTGCGTCAGTACTGACGTCATATATCCCTGCCTACAATCTACGGTCTGAAAAAATCTCTTATGATAATTCGGAAGTCCTAAAACAAATGAGGAAACCACCAATTGTTTTAGTCTGCAAAAAGCTGCCTCTGCTTCCGATGTCCAATGTAGTTTTTCCTGCGCTGCCATTGGTGTCTTAAAAATTAAATCAGCCAATGGAGCTGTTTCCAAGGCATAATTCGGTATCCAACTTCGACAAAAATTAGTCGTTCCCAAGAAGGACATCATTTCCTTTTTGGTAGTTGGTTTAGGTGCTTGTAAGATCGCTGTTTTCCTATCCTCGTCTAATGTTCTACCTTCCTTGGATATTACATATCCCAGGTACTTGACCTGCTTTTTCCAAAGTTGTAGTTTGTGTTTGTTTACTTTATGCCCTTGTTCTGCCAAAAATTTTAACAATGCTATTGTGTCTTCCCTACACTGCTGCTCGGTAGGGGCTGCAAGCAAGATGTCATCTACATAAAGTAATACCTGACTGCCCCCTGGTGGAGTAAATCCCGCCAGGTTGCTAGCCATCTCTTGTGCGAATATTGTTGGACTTTCACTATATCCCTGTGGTAGTCGAGTATACGTATACCTTTTGCCCTGAAATGTAAATGCAAACCAATGTTGGCTATCAGGGTGTATAGGTATTGAAAAGAAAGCATTACTGATATCTATCACGGAAAAATATTTCTGTTGTGGCTTCAAGTCATTTAACAAAGTATGTGGGTCTGGCACCGTAGGTGCCCTTGGTATTACCGCATCATTTACGGCCTGTAAATCTTGTACCATCCGCCATTCCCCGTTTGCTTTTCTAACAGGAAACAGAGGTGTATTACAAGGTGAATCCAGGGATTCCACCAGTATTCCTTCCTTGAGCAATGCCATTATAATAGGTTTGATTCCCTGCTCTGCATCCTTCCTTAAAGGATATTGTCGTTTTTGTGGTCTAAAAGCCGATTTTGGTGTAATAGTTACTGGGCCTGCTGTTCGAATAAGCCCTACATTTGATTTCCCTGTTGACCAAAGAATGTTTGGTACGTCACTCAGGGCTTTTTCCTCCTCTTCTATCAAGAACGCCAACCAGCTGTCTTCACTTTGATGTAAGTGTACAGCTGGGCGTGCTTGCGTTAACCAATTTAGTTTCTGCTTTTGCACTTCTTGTTCTGACAATTCTAAGTCGGTTTGCTTCTCCCACTTAGTCACTTTGTCACCCAGATCTACCCATCTAACATCCCTGCTTTTGGTTAGGCTGACATGTGGTAGTTTGTTGGATTTGTATAATTTCGTGAATTCCTGGGGTAATGAACAACTTACCACACTATTACCCTCAGTATCCCAATACAAAGTTCGTAATATTAATCTGTTGGCAGGATTTCTGAACAGTTTTTGTTCATAATCCTTATCAGGTCCTGGTATGCTACAATAGTATAGAGTACAATGTAACAAATGTTGCTGATCGAAGTCGAGGGAGGGCACCTTACTGGTGGCTATGTTCATTAGTTCCTTGGTCACTGCCCCTGGACCGGTAGTAACCAGATTCTGGCTGTACCAATAATAAACTTCACCCTCCGATCGTACTACAAAAGCATCCATTTGTCTCCGTGCCTCCATACCTTTCATGGTGGGAATTACTGCTATACCAAAAAGCTGCATAAGGTCTCTTCCCAATAAATTCATTGGGCATTTTTCAGAAAGTACTATTTTACTTTTCTGGGTTATACCCGAGACAGGGTCAGTTATTGCTATATTATGGGAGAGTGGCTCCCTGTACAGCTGTCCGTTTGCTGCTTTCACCAAAATGTAATCAGGTGATTCAGAGTGCTCCGGTAATTTTGAAGGATGAATCAAAGTTCGTGATGCTCCTGAATCACACAAAAATTTAATTTCCTTCCCCTCCACCAGAAGTGTAACTTCCGGTTTCATGTCTGCTAAATAGAGTTCTAGGCTCAATAAGGCCAAATCCAAAACTTCACTTTCCCCAATTTCTACATCCACTTGTATGTCATCTGTCTTTTCTATTATGTTTACATTATTTCCCTGCTCATTAGTCTGCTCAAACGACTGCTGAGCGGTATGACTATTATTTAGTCAATCTTCATCACTATTATCCTTTTTTTCTGCAGGCGCTTTACTTCTGCAATCCCTTGCCAAATGTCCTTTTTTTCCGCAGTTAAAACACTCACCCCTTTTCTTTCTTTCCTCATAAAACTCTGGGTCCCTGTCAGAACGTTTATTGCCCTGAGTATTGCGTTTACCCTTTTTGCCTGATTGAACTACAAAGACTTCTGCTCCGTCTTCAGCTGTGAAGACCTGCGTTTTCTTTTTCTTTTTACTGTTAAAGTGTCTTTCAGCATGCCTAGCATACTCTAGTAAGGCTTGAAGCCTACTTGTTCGATGATCTATCATATGCTTCGTGATGAAGCAACTGATAGGGGCAATGCAACCTTTTAGGAATGCATTTTTCAATTGTTGCTCATATGGGCTATCATTTTTCTGGTTTTCAGGAATAGTCATACCACTATGGTTATTGAAGCATTCTAATAATCTACCATAGTATGCGTCCACTGTTTCATTATCTTGTTGTATGCATTGGTTAATACAAGTCCAATCTGCTCTAGGTTTCCATTTTTCAGTAATGCGGTCTGTAAGACCCTTCAACCTAGTATCTAGCTCTGCGTCACTATGTAGGAGTGGCCTGAGTTGCGCGTCACGGGCATTTCAGGCGCCGCAAACCATGTGCCAGTCCGGACCTATAATTTGTCTAACTACTTTTTCTACCTCTTCCCCATTCAAGTGGTAACTTAATCTCATTTCCTGTAAATCTTGTACAAACTTTTCAAAATTAATTTTTGGATGGGGAATTCCCTCCGTAGCTTTCCGGATGTCCTCCGGTGTCCATGGTCTATATACTAAGAGAGTTGAGGCTTGGCCCTCCTGTCCTGCCTGAGGGTTAGGGACTTCAATTAATGGACAGATTTCCTCACTCTCATCTAATGAACTACTACTTAGTTGAACATTTCTAAGTGTTTCACGTGTTCGGGATCTAGTTCCAACAGGTTTTCTTACAAATGGTCGTTTTAATACCCCTGTTGTCTCAGGATAGCGTGGGGGGGGGGGGTCTAGCCCGCCCTCCCGCTTCATATTCTGAATAAGGTATTGGAGGTGGTGGTGGGGGTGGGGCCGTTGCTATTACCGTATTATTATCTTCTTTGTTTAAAAATAATGCTTTTGCATTCTTAATTTTCTGCTCCCTCCGGTTTGCTTCCTCGATCCACCTATGTGCTTGAGGAACACCCAACTGTCGTTGTTTTTTTGCCTGACCTGCCGCGTCAGATTTTAATTGTTTCAAAAGTTTCACTAGTGACATTTTATCTAATTTACCGTCAAATCCATACTTGTTGACCCATTTTGCAAAATACCTCACATTGTCTACTCTTTGCAATTGCATATATTTTGCGTCATCTGTTAGGGGCGGATCTCGTGTCCCCTTAGTGCACTCATTACCCATGTCTTAAAAAGACTGTTACGTAACCCTTCTTCTGTACCACGTGGTATCTTATTTCCCCATATCCACAGTAGTGTCTAGAATGACTGTTTACTTTGCTCTGTTATACTCTGATCTATGACTCAAGATACAATACTTCGACTATCTCTCTCCCTGCTATCACAAACCTTAGCAATAGCACAGTGTAACCTGGTCCCTGATCTAAAACAAAGACAAAGAGGGAAATTCTTCTTACCTGAGCCTCCCGCTTACCACTGCACTTCTTAGGATCCAGTTTTCCGCTTTTCGGCCACAGATCAGAGAGTGGACAGCCTCTTCGCACAACAATTCAGTCGGAGGTCTTTCCTTCTTCTGCGCAGTTCTCAGTACCACCTATGACCTGCAGCTTACCAAGGGAATTCCGGTTCGAGATAAGGACCAAAATGTTAGATAAATTGTTAAATCAGACTGTAAAAATCATTAGGCAAAACAACAGTCAGTAAGACAGTAGACTCAAGTTCTATTAACGCTATTGCTAACGTTATCTGCTTATGTACATAAGGAGGCAAAAAACCATACACAAACTTGTACAGAATTTTGTCTGATTTTATTAGAGAATTATCCCTCATTTTATAATGCTTACAATCAGTTCTTTGCCCACCTCACTGACGTGGTCAGTGACAGGCCCTTTACATCATGTCCATTCAGAAAAAACGCTGATATTACAATTTTTAAGTTTCTTTCCCATGAGAATGTTGCAGCCTTGCAAAGCACCTGGTCAGTCACAATGTCTTTTAATGTCTTTATGAGGATGGAACTAATCTAAGACCCTTAGATTAGTTCGAATACAATGGATGAATGTCTTTTTTAATATAGCTCTTTGTCTCTCTGTTCTCCAGCTGGACATTATCTCTGATAGTGCGCACAAGGCCATTCTTCTGGTGGAAGCAGGAAAAAGATACACATGCAGACAGATTCATTATTTTCTAACTTTGCAAATAATTGTTCACTGAAAGACATGTTCCAGCCGGTGCTGGCAACTTTCAGGGTCAAGCCTTGTTCACACTGCAGCTACATTTCAAGCAAGAATATGCGAGTTCATTTCTACTATTATTCTAGCAAAACAGAATTAAATGCATTACTATTTTCTAACCTTTGCTCTTCATATAGATTTGAGCACATTTATTCATGTCTAAGGCACACATTTCCCTAACAGTTTATAAACGTTTGAATACATACTTTTCTAATAATATATATATATTTGAATACATATTCTTTTAACAGTTTGTTATGTCCAGATGCATATTTTTCTGACACACACTAAAAGATGTAATTCTGGGGGCAGGGTTGTGTGTATGTATGCAATTCTCTGTGAAAGGAATGGCCTGTTGTGTGTATGTATGCAATTCTCTGTGAAAGGAATGGCCTTTTTGAAGACTGGGATAACACACTAAAAGATGTAATTCTGGAGCAGGGTTGTGTGTATGTATGCAATTCTCTGTGAAAGGAATGGCCTTTTTGAAGACTGGGATAACACACTAAAAGATGTCATTCTGGTGGCAGGGTTGTGTGTATGTAAGCAATTCTCTGTGAAAGGAATGGCCTTTTTGAAGACTGGGATAACACACTAAAAGATGTAATTCTGGGGGCAGGGTTGTGTGTATGTATGCAATTCTCTGTGAAAGGAATGGCCTTTTTGAAGACTGGGATAACACACTAAAAGATGTAATTCTGGGGCAGGGTTGTGTGTATGTATGCAATTCTCTGTGAAAGGAATGGCCTTTTTGAAGACTGGGATAACACACTAAAAGATGTAATTCTGGGGGCAGGGTTGTGTGTATGTATGCAATTCTCTGTGAAAGGAATGGCCTTTTTGAAGACTGGGATAACACACTAAAAGATGTAATTCTGGGGGCAGGGTTGTGTGTATGTATGCAATTCTCTGTGAAAGGAATGGCCTTTTTGAAGACTGGGATAACACACTAAAAGATGTAATTCTGGGGCAGGGTTGTGTGTATGTATGCAATTCTCTGTGAAAGGAATGGCCTTTTTGAAGACTGGGATAACACACTAAAAGATGTAATTCTGGGGGCAGGGTTGTGTGTATGTATGCAATTCTCTGTGAAAGGAATGGCCTTTTTGAAGACTGGGATAACACACTAAAAGATGTAATTCTGGGGGCAGGGTTGTGTGTATGTATGCAATTCTCTGTGAAAGGAATGGCCTTTTTGAAGACTGGGATAACACACTAAAAGATGTAATTCTGGGGGCAGGGTTGTGTGTATGTATGCAATTCTCTGTGAAAGGAATGGCCTTTTGAAGACTGGGATAACACACTAAAAGATGTAATTCTGGGGGCAGGGTTGTGTGTATGTATGCAATTCTCTGTGAAAGGAATGGCCTTTTTGAAGACTGGGATAACACACTAAAAGATGTACTTCTGGGGTCAGGGTTGTGTGTATGTATGCAATTCTCTGTGATAGGAATGGCCATTTTGAAGACTGGGATAACACACTAAAAGATGTAATTCTGGGGGCAGGGTTGTGTGTATGTATGCAATTCTCTGTGAAAGGAATGGCCTTTTTGAAGACTGGGATAACACACTAAAAGATGTAATTCTGGGGGCAGGGTTGTGTGTATGTATGCAATTCTCTGTGAAAGGAATGGCCTTTTTGAAGACTGGGATAACACACTAAAAGATGTAATTCTGGGGGCAGGGTTGTGTGTATGTATGCAATTCTCTGTGAAAGGAATGGCCTTTTTGAAGACTGGGATAACACACTAAAAGATGTAATTCTGGGGGCAGGGTTGTGTGTATGTATGCAATTCTCTGTGAAAGGAATGGCCTTTTTGAAGACTGGGATAACACACTAAAAGATGTAATTCTGGGGGCAGGGTTGTGTGTATGTATGCAATTCTCTGTGAAAGGAATGGCCTTTTTGAAGACTGGGATAACACACTAAAAGATGTAATTCTGGGGGCAGGGTTGTGTGTATGTATGCAATTCTCTGTGAAAGGAATGGCCTTTTTGAAGACTGGGATAACACACTAAAAGATGTACTTTTGGGGGCAGGGTTGTGTCTATGTATGCAATTCTCTGTGAAAGGAATGGCCCTTTTGAAGACTGGGATAACACACTAAAAAATGTAATTCTGGGGGCAGGGTTGTGTGTATGTATGCAATTCTCTGTGAAAGGAATGGCCATTTTGAAGACTGGGATAACACACTAAAAGATGTAATTCTGGGGGCAGGGTTGTGTGTATGTATGCAATTCTCTGTGAAAGGAATGGCCTTTTTGAAGACTGGGATAACACACTAAAAGATGTAATTCTGGGGGCAGGGTTGTGTGTATGTATGCAATTCTCTGTGAAAGGAATGGCCTTTTTGAAGACTGGGATAACACACTAAAAGATGTAATTCTGGGGCAGGGTTGTGTGTATGTATGCAATTCTCTGTGAAAGGAATGGCCTTTTTGAAGACTGGGATAACACACTAAAAGATGTAATTCTGGGGGCAGGGTTGTGTGTATGTATGCAATTCTCTGTGAAAGGAATGGCCTTTTTGAAGACTGGGATAACACACTAAAAGATGTAATTCTGGGGGCAGGGTTGTGTGTATGTATGCAATTCTCTGTGAAAGGAATGGCCTTTTGAAGACTGGGATAACACACTAAAAGATATAATTCTGGGGGCAGGGTTGTGTGTATGTATGCAATTCTCTGTGAAAGGAATGGCCTTTTTGAAGACTGGGATAACACACTAAAAGATGTAATTCTGGGGGCAGGGTTGTGTGTATGTATGCAATTCTCTGTGAAAGGAATGGCCTTTTTGAAGACTGGGATAACACACTAAAAGATGTAATTCTTGGGGCCGGATTGTGTGTATGTATGCAATTCTCTGTGAAAGGAATGGTATTTTTGAAGACTGGGATAACACACTAAAAGATGTAAGTCTGGTGCAGGGTTGTGTGTATGTATGCAATTCTCTGTGAAAGGAAAGGTCTTTTTGAAGACTGGGATAAAACACTAAAAGATGTAATTCTGGTGCAGGGTTGTGTGTATGTATGCAATTCTCTGTGAAAGGAATGGCCTTTTTGAAGACTGGGATAACACACTAAAAGATGTAATTCTGGGGGCAGGGTTGTGTGTATGTATGCAATTCTCTGTGAAAGGAATGGCCTTTTTGAAGACTGGGATAACACACTAAAAGATGTAATTCTGGGGGCAGGGTTGTGTGTATGTATGCAATTCTCTGTGAAAGGAATGGCCTTTTTGAAGACTGGGATAACACACTAAAAGATGTAATTCTGGGGGCAGGGTTGTGTGTATGTATGCAATTCTCTGTGAAAGGAATGGCCTTTTGAAGACTGGGATAACACACTAAAAGATGTAATTCTGGGGGCAGGGTTGTGTGTATGTATGCAATTCTCTGTGAAAGGAATGGCCTTTTTGAAGACTGGGATAACACACTAAAAGATGTAATTCTGGGGCAGGGTTGTGTGTATGTATGCAATTCTCTGTGAAAGGAATGGCCTGCTGTGTGTATGTATGCAATTCTCTGTGAAAGGAATGGCCTTTTTGAAGACTGGGATAACACACTAAAAGATGTAATTCTGGGGGCAGGGTTGTGTGTATGTATGCAATTCTCTGTGAAAGGAATGGCCTTTTTGAAGACTGGGATAACACACTAAAAGATGTAATTCTGGGGGCAGGGTTGTGTGTATGTATGCAATTCTCTGTGAAAGGAATGGCCTTTTGAAGACTGGGATAACACACTAAAAGATATAATTCTGGGGGCAGGGTTGTGTGTATGTATGCAATTCTCTGTGAAAGGAATGGCCTTTTTGAAGACTGGGATAACACACTAAAAGATGTAATTCTGGAGGCAGGGTTGTGTATGTATGCAATTCTCTGTTAAAGGAATGGCCTTTTGAAGACTGGAATAACACACTAAAAGATATAATTCTGGGGGCAGGGTTGTGTGTATGTCTGCAACTCTCTGTGAAAGGAATGGCCATTTTGAAGACTGGGATAACACAATAAAAGATGTACATTCTTCTTTGGAAACACTGGGGCAGGGGTGTGTGTATGTCTGCAACTCTCTGTGAAAGGAATGGCCATTTTGAAGACTGGGATAACACAATAAAAGATGTACATTCTGGGGCAGGGTTGTGTGTATGTCTGCAACACTCTGTGAAAGGAATGGCCATTTTGAAGACTGGGATAACACACTAAAAGATGTACATTCTGGGGGCAGGGTTGTGTGTATGTATGCAATTCTCTGTGAAAGGAATGGCCTTTTTGAAGACTGGGATAACACACTAAAAGATGTCATTCTGGGGGCAGGGTTGTGTGTATGTATGCAATTCTCTGTGAAAGGAATGGCCTTTTTGAAGACTGGGATAACACACTAAAAGATGTAATTCTGGGGGCAGGGTTGTGTGTATGTATGCAATTCTCTGTGAAAGGAATGGCCTCTTTGAAGACTGGGATAACACACTAAAAGATGTCATTCTGGGGGCAGGGTTGTGTGTATGTATGCAATTCTCTGTGAAAGGAATGGCCTTTTTGAAGACTGGGATAACACACTAAAAGATGTAATTCTGGGGGCAGGGTTGTGTGTATGTATGCAATTCTCTGTGAAAGGAATGGCCTTTTTGAAGACTGGGATAACACACTAAAAGATGTAATTCTGGGGGCAGGGTTGTGTGTATGTATGCAATTCTCTGTGAAAGGAATGGCCTTTTTGAAGACTGGGATAACACACTAAAAGATGTAATTCTGGGGGCAGGGTTGTGTGTATGTATGCAATTCTCTGTGAAAGGAATGGCCTTTTTGAAGACTGGGATAACACACTAAAAGATGTAATTCTGGGGGCAGGGTTGTGTGTATGTATGCAATTCTCTGTGAAAGGAATGGCCTTTTGAAGACTGGGATAACACACTAAAAGATGTAATTCTGGGGGCAGGGTTGTGTGTATGTATGCAATTCTCTGTGAAAGGAATGGCCTTTTTGAAGACTGGGATAACACACTAAAAGATGTAATTCTGGGGGCAGGGTTGTGTGTATGTATGCAATTCTCTGTGAAAGGAATGGCCTTTTTGAAGACTGGGATAACACACTAAAAGATGTAATTCTGGGGGCAGGGTTGTGTGTATGTATGCAATTCTCTGTGAAAGGAATGGCCTTTTGAAGACTGGGATAACACACTAAAAGATGTAATTCTGGGGGCAGGGTTGTGTGTATGTATGCAATTCTCTGTGAAAGGAATGGCCTTTTTGAAGACTGGGATAACACACTAAAAGATGTAATTCTGGGGGCAGGGTTGTGTGTATGTATGCAATTCTCTGTGAAAGGAATGGCCTTTTTGAAGACTGGGATAACACACTAAAAGATGTAATTCTGGAGCAGGGTTGTGTGTATGCAATTCTCTGTGAAAGGAATGGGATAACACACTAAAAGATGTAATTCTGGGGCAGGGTTGTGTGTATGTATGCAATTCTCTGTGAAAGGAATGGCCTTTTTGAAGACTGGGATAACACACTAAAAGATGTAATTCTGGGGGCAGGGTTGTGTGTATGTATGCAATTCTCTGTGAAAGGAATGGCCTTTTTGAAGACTGGGATAACACACTAAAAGATGTAATTCTGGGGGCAGGGTTGTGTGTATGTATGCAATTCTCTGTGAAAGGAATGGCCTTTTTGAAGACTGGGATAACACACTAAAAGATGTAATTCTGGAGCAGGGTTGTGTGTATGTATGCAATTCTCCGTGAAAGGAATGGTCTTTTTGAAGACTGGGATAACACACTAAAAGATGTACATTCTGGGGGCAGGGTTGTGTGTATGTATGCAATTCTCTGTGAAAGGAATGGCCTTTTTGAAGACTGGGATAACACACTAAAAGATGTAATTCTGGGGGCAGGGTTGTGTGTATGTATGCAATTCTCTGTGAAAGGAATGGCCTTTTTGAAGACTGGGATAACACACTAAAAGATGTAATTCTGGGGGCAGGGTTGTGTGTATGTATGCAATTCTCTGTGAAAGGAATGGCCTTCTTGAAGACTGGGATAACAAAAAAAAAGATGTCATTCTGGGGGCAGGGTTGTGTGTATGTATGCAATTCTCTGTGAAAGGAATGGCCTTTTTGAAGACTGGGATAACACACTAAAAGATGTAATTCTGGGGGCAGGGTTGTGTGTATGTATGCAATTCTCTGTGAAAGGAATGGCCTTTTTGAAGACTGGGATAACACACTAAAAGATGTAATTCTGGGGGCAGGGTTGTGTGTATGTATGCAATTCTCTGTGAAAGGAATGGCTTTTTGAAGACTGGGATAACACACTAAAAGATGTAATTCTGGGGGCAGGGTTGTGTGTATGTATGCAATTCTCTGTGAAAGGAATGGCCTTTTTGAAGACTGGGATAACACACTAAAAGATGTAATTCTGGGGCAGGGTTGTGTGTATGTATGCAATTCTCTGTGAAAGGAATGGCCTTTTTGAAGACTGGGATAACACACTAAAAGATGTAATTCTGGGGGCAGGGTTGTGTGTATGTATGCAATTCTCTGTGAAAGGAATGGCCTTTTTGAAGACTGGGATAACACACTAAAAGATGTACTTCTGGGGTCAGGGTTGTGTGTATGTATGCAATTCTCTGTGATAGGAATGGCCTTTTTGAAGACTGGGATAACACACTAAAAGATGTACATTCTGGGGGCAGGGTTGTGTGTATGTATGCAATTCTCTGTGAAAGGAATGGCCTTTTTGAAGACTGGGATAACACACTAAAAGATGTAATTCTGGGGGCAGGGTTGTGTGTATGTATGCAATTCTCTGTGAAAGGAATGGCCTTTTTGAAGACTGGGATAACACACTAAAAGATGTAATTCTGGGGGCAGGGTTGTGTGTATGTATGCAATTCTCTGTGAAAGGAATGGCCTTTTTGAAGACTGGGATAACACACTAAAAGATGTAATTCTGGGGGCAGGGTTGTGTGTATGTATGCAATTCTCTGTGAAAGGAATGGCCTTTTTGAAGACTGGGATAACACACTAAAAGATGTAATTCTGGGGGCAGGGTTGTGTGTATGTATGCAATTCTCTGTGAAAGGAATGGCCTTTTTGAAGACTGGGATAACACACTAAAAGATGTAATTCTGGGGCAGGGTTGTGTGTATGTATGCAATTCTCTGTGAAAAGAATGGCCTTTTGAAGACTGGGATAACACACTAAAAGATGTACATACTGGGGGCAGGGTTGTGTGTATGTATGCAATTCTCTGTGAAAGGAATGGCCTTTTTGAAGACTGGGATAACACACTAAAAGATGTAATTCTGGAGCAGGGTTGTGTGTATGTATGCAATTCTCTGTGAAAGGAATGGTCTTTTTGAAGACTGGGATAACACACTAAAAGATGTAATTCTGGGGGCAGGGTTGTGTGTATGTATGCAATTCTCTGTGAAAGGAATGGCCTTTTTGAAGACTGGGATAACACACTAAAAGATGTAATTCTGGAGCAGGGTTGTGTGTATGTATGCAATTCTCTGTGAAAGGAATGGCCTTTTTGAAGACTGGGATAACACACTAAAAGATGTACATTCTGGGGCAGGGTTGTGTGTATGTATGCAATTCTCTGTGAAAGGAATGGCCTTTTGAAGACTGGGATAACACACTAAAAGATGTACATTCTGGGGGCAGTGTTGTGTGTATGTTTGCAATTCTCTGTGAAAGGAATGGCCTTTTTGAAGACTGGGATAACACACTAAAAGATGTAATTCTGGGGTCAGGGTTGTGTGTATGTATGCAATTCTCTGTGAAAGGAATGGCCTTTTTGAAGAGTTGGATAACACACTAAAAGATGTAATTCTGGGGGCAGGGGTATGTGTATGTATGCAATTCTCTGTGAAAGGAATGGCCTTTTTGAAGACTGGGATAACACACTAAAAGATGTAATTCTGGGGGCAGGGTTGTGTGTATGTATGCAATTCTCTGTGAAAGGAATGGCCTTTTTGAAGACTGGGATAACACACTAAAAGATGTAATTCTGGGGGCAGGGTTGTGTGTATGTATGCAATTCTCTGTGAAAGGAATGGCCTTTTTGAAGACTGGGATAACACACTAAAAGATGTAATTCTGGGGGCAGGGTTGTGTGTATGTATGCAATTCTCTGTGAAAGGAATGGCCTTTTTGAAGACTGGGATAACACACTAAAAGATGTAATTCTGGGGGCAGGGTTGTGTGTATGTATGCAATTCTCTGTGAAAGGAATGGCCTTTTTGAAGACTGGGATAACACACTAAAAGATGTACATTCTGGAGCAGGGTTGTGTGTATGTATGCAATTCTCTGTGAAAGGAATGGCCTTTTTGAAGACTGGGATAACACACTAAAAGATGTAATTCTGGGGGCAGGGTTGTGTGTATGTATGCAATTCTCTGTGAAAGGAATGGCCTTTTGAAGACTGGGATAACACACTAAAAGAGTAATTCTGGGGGCAGGGTTGTGTGTATGTATGCAATTCTCTGTGAAAGGAATGGCCTTTTTGAAGACTGGGATAACACACTAAAAGATGTAATTCTGGGGGCAGGGTTGTGTGTATGTATGCAATTCTCTGTGAAAGGAATGGCCTTTTGAAGACTGGGATAAAACACTAAAAGATGTAATTCTGTGGGCAGGGTTGTGTGTATGTATGCAATTCTCTGTGAAAGGAATGGCCTTTTTGAAGACTGGGATAACACACTAAAAGATGTAATTCTGGGGGCAGGGTTGTGTGTATGTATGCAATTCTCTGTGAAAGGAATGGCCTTTTTGAAGACTGGGATAACACACTAAAAGATGTAATTCTGGGGGCAGGGTTGTGTGTATGTATGCAATTCTCTGTGAAAGGAATGGCCTTTTTGAAGACTGGGATAACACACTAAAAGATGTCATTCTTCTTTGGAAAGGGTTGTGTGTATGTATGCAATTCTCTGTGAAAGGAATGGCCTTTTGAAGACTGGGATAACACACTAAAAGATGTACATTCTGGGGGCAGGGTTGTGTGTATGTATGCAATTCTCTGTGAAAGGAATGGCCTTTTTGAAGACTGGGATAACACACTAAAAGATGTCATTCTGGTGGCAGGGTTGTGTGTATGTAAGCAATTCTCTGTGAAAGGAATGGCCTTTTTGCAGACTGGGATAACACACTAAAAGATGTAATTCTGGGGGCAGGGTTGTGTGTATGTATGCAATTCTCTGTGAAAGGAATGGCCTTTTTGAAGACTGGGATAACACACTAAAAGATTAATTCTTGGGGCAGGGTTGTGTGTATGTATGCAATTCTCTGTGAAAGGAATGGCCTTTTTGAAGACTGGGATAACACACTAAAAGATGTCATTCTGGTGGCAGGGTTGTGTGTATGTAAGCAATTCTCTGTGAAAGGAATGGCTTTTTGAAGACTGGGATAACACACTAAAAGATGTCATTCTGGGGGCAGGGTTGTGTGTATGTATGCAATTCTCTGTGAAAGGAATGGCCTTTTTGAAGACTGGGATAACACACTAAAAGATGTAATTCTGGAGCAGGGTTGTGTGTATGTATGCAATTCTCTGTGAAAGGAATGGTCTTTTTGAAGACTGGGATAACACACTAAAAGATGTAATTCTGGGGGCAGGGTTGTGTGTATGTATGCAATTCTCTGTGAAAGGAATGGCCTTTTTGAAGACTGGGATAACACACTAAAAGATGTAATTCTGGGGGCAGGGTTGTGTGTATGTATGCAATTCTCTGTGAAATGAAGACTGGGATAACACACTAAAAGATGTAATTCTGGGGGCAGGGTTGTGTGTATGTATGCAATTCTCTGTGAAAGGAATGGCCTTTTTGAAGACTGGGATAACACACTAAAAGATGTAATTCTGGGGGCAGGGTTGTGTGTATGTATGCAATTCTCTGTGAAAGGAATGGCCTTTTGAAGACTGGGATAACACACTAAAAGATGTAATTCTGGGGGCAGGGTTGTGTGTATGTATGCAATTCTCTGTGAAAGGAATGGCCTTTTGAAGACTGGGATAACACACTAAAAGATTAATTCTTGGGGCAGGGTTGTGTGTATGTATGCAATTCTCTGTGAAAGGAATGGCCTTTTTGAAGACTGGGATAACACACTAAAAGATGTAATTCTGGGGGCAGGGTTGTGTGTATGTATGCAATTCTCTGTGAAAGGAATGGCCTTTTTGAAGACTGGGATAACACACTAAAAGATGTAATTCTGGGGGCAGGGTTGTGTGTATGTATGCAATTCTCTGTGAAAGGAATGGCCTTTTGAAGACTGGGATAACACACTAAAAGATGTAATTCTGGGGGCAGGGTTGTGTGTATGTATGCAATTCTCTGTGAAAGGAATGGCCTTTTTGAAGACTGGGATAACACACTAAAAGATGTAATTCTGGGGGCAGGGTTGTGTGTATGTATGCAATTCTCTGTGAAAGGAATGGCCTTTTTGAAGACTGGGATAAAACACTAAAAGATGTAATACGGGGGCAGGGTTGTGTGTATGTATGCAATTCTCTGTGAAAGGAATGGCCTTTTTGAAGACTGGGATAACACACTAAAAGATGTAATTCTGGGGGCAGGGTTGTGTGTATGTATGCAATTCTCTGTGAAAGGAATGGCCTTTTTGAAGACTGGGATAATACACGAAAAGATATAATTCTGGGGGCAGGGTTGTGTGTATGTATGCAATTCTCTGTGAAAGGAATGGCCTTTTTGAAGACTGGGATAACACACTAAAAGATGTAATTCTGTGGGCAGGGTTGTGTGTATGTATGCAATTCTCTGTGAAAGGAATGGCCTTTTTGAAGACTGGGATAACACACTAAAAGATGTAATTCTGGGGGCAGGGTTGTGTGTATGTATGCAATTCTCTGTGAAAGGAATGGCCTTTTTGAAGACTGGGATAACACACTAAAAGATGTAATTCTGGGGGCAGGGTTGTGTGTATGTATGCAATTCTCTGTGAAAGGAATGGCCTTTTTGAAGACTGGGATAACACACTAAAAGATGTACATTCTGGGGCAGGGTGTGTGTATGTCTGCAACTCTCTGTGAAAGGAATGGCCTTTTGTAGACATGGATAACACACTAAAAGATGTACATTCTGGGGGCAGGGTGTGTGTATGTATGCAATTCTCTGTGAAAGGAATGGCCTTTTTGAAGACTGGGATAACACACTAAAAGATGTAATTCTGGAGCAGGGTTGTGTGTATGTATGCAATTCTCTGTGAAAGGAATGGCCTTTTTGAAGACTGGGATAACACACTAAAAGATGTAATTCTGGGGGCAGGGTTGTGTGTATGTATGCAATTCTCTGTGAAAGGAATGGCCTTTTTGAAGACTGGGATAACACACTAAAAGATGTAATTCTGGGGGCAGGGTTGTGTGTATGTATGCAATTCTCTGTGAAAGGAATGGCCTTTTTGAAGACTGGGATAACACACTAAAAGATGTAATTCTGGGGGCAGGGTTGTGTGTATGTATGCAATTCTCTGTGAAAGGAATGGCCTTTTTGAAGACTGGGATAACACACTAAAAGATGTCATTCTGGTGGCAGGGTTGTGTGTATGTATGCAATTCTCTGTGAAAGGAATGGCCTTTTGAAGACTGGGATAACACACTAAAAGATGTACATTCTGGGGGCAGGGTTGTGTGCATGTATGCAATTCTCTGTGAAAGGAATGGCCTTTTTGAAGACTGGGATAACACACTAAAAGATGTCATTCTGGGGGCAGGGTTGTGTGTATGTATGCAATTCTCTGTGAAAGGAATGGCCTTTTTGAAGACTGGGATAACACACTAAAAGATGTACATTCTGGGGCAGGGTTGTGTGTAAGTATGCAATTCTCTGTGAAAGGAATGGCCTTTTTGAAGACTGGGATAACACACTAAAAGATGTCATTCTGGTGGCAGGGTTGTGTGTATGTAAGCAATTCTCTGTGAAAGGAATGGCCTTTTTGAAGACTGGGATAACACACTAAAAGATGTAATTCTGGGGGCAGGGTTGTGTGTATGTATGCAATTCTCTGTGAAAGGAATGGCCTTTTTGAAGACTGGGATAACACACTAAAAGATGTAATTCTTGGGGCAGGGTTGTGTGTATGTATGCAATTCTCTGTGAAAGGAATGGCCTTTTTGAAGACTGGGATAACACACTAAAAGATGTCATTCTGGTGGCAGGGTTGTGTGTATGTATGCAATTCTCTGTGAAAGGAAAGGTCTTTTTGAAGACTGGGATAAAACACTAAAATATGTAATTCTGGGGGCAGGGTTGTGTGTATGTATGCAATTCTCTGTGAAAGGAATGGCCTTTTTGAAGACTGGGATAACACACTAAAAGATGTAATTCTTGGGGCAGGGTTGTGTGTATGTATGCAATTCTCTGTGAAAGGAATGGCCTTTTTGAAGACTGGGATAACACACTAAAAGATCTAATTCTGGGGGCAGGGTTGTGTGTATGTATGCAATTCTCTGTGAAAGCAATGGCCTTTTTGAAGACTGGGATAACACACTAAAAGATGTAATTCTGCGGGCAGGGTTGTGTGTATGTATGCAATTCTCTGTGAAAGGAATGGCCTTTTTGAAGACTGTGATAACACACTAAAAGATGTATTTCTGGGGGCAGGGTTGTGTGTATATATGCAATTCTCTGTGAAAGGAATGGCCTTTTGTGTGTATGTATGCAATTCTCTGTGAAAGGAATGGCCTTTTTGAAGACTGGGATAACACACTAAAAGATGTAATTCTGGGGCAGGGGTATGTGTATGTATGCAATTCTCTGTGAAAGGAATGGCCTTTTTGAAGACTGGGATAACACACTAAAAGATGTAATTCTGGAGCAGGGTTGTGTGTATGTATGCAATTCTCTGTGAAAGGAATGGTCTTTTTGAAGACTGGGATAACACACTAAAAGATGTAATTCTGGAGCAGGGTTGTGTGTATGTATGCAATTCTCCGTGAAAGGAATGGTCTTTTTGAAGACTGGGATAACACACTAAAAGATGTAATTCTGGGGGCAGGGTTGTGTGTATGTATGCAATTCTCTGTGAAAGGAATGGCCTTTTTGAAGACTGGGATAACACACTAAAAGATGTAATTTTGGGGGCAGGGTTGTGTGTATGTATGCAATTCTCTGTGAAAGGAATGGCGTTTTTGAAGACTGGGATAACACAGTAAAAGATGTAATTCTGGGGGCAGGGTTGTGTGTACGTATGCAATTATCTTTGAAAGGAATGGCCTTTTTGAAGACTGGGATAACACACTAAAAGATGTAAATCTGGGGCAGGGTTGTGTGTATGTATGCAATTCTTTGTGAAAGAAATGGCCTTTTTGAAAACTGGGATAACACACTAAAAGATGTACATTGGGGGCAGGGTGTGTATGTATGTATGTATGTAATTTTCTGTGAAAGAATGGCCTTTTGAAGACTGGGATAACACACTAAAAGATGTACATTCTCAGGAAACACTGGGGGTGTGTATGTATGCAATTCTTTGTGAAAGAAATGGCCTTTTTGAAAACTGGGATAACACACTAAAAGATGTACATTGGGGGCAGGGTGTGTATGTGTGCAATTCTCTGTGAAAGGAATGGCCTTTTTGAAGTCTGGGATAACACACTAAAAGATGTAATTCTGGTGCAGGGTTTTGTGTATGTATGCAAATCTCTGTGAAAGGAATGGCCATTTTGAAGACTGGGATAACACACTAAAAGATGCATTCTCTTTGGTT
>NC_056741.1:112422848-112473351 GCF_019279795.1 Protopterus annectens | reverse complement strand
CACAGAGAATTGCATACATACACACAACCCTGCCCCCAGAATTACATCTTTTAGTGTGTTATCCCATTCTTCAAAAAGGCCATTCCTTTCACAGAGAATTGCATACATACACACAACCCTGCCCCCAGGATTACATCTTTTAGTGTGTTATCCCAGTCTTCAAAAAGGCCATTCCTTTCACAGAGAATTGCATACATACACAGAACCCTGCCCCCAGAATTACATCTTTTAGTGTGTTATCCCAGTCTTCAAAAAGGCCATTCCTTTCACAGAGAATTGCATACATACACACAACCCTGCCCCAGAATTACATCTTTTAGTGTGTTATCCCAGTCTTCAAAAAGGCCATTCCTTTCACAGAGAATTGCATACATACACACAACAGGCCATTCCTTTCACAGAGAATTGCATACATACACACAACCCTGCCCCCAGAATTACATCTTTTAGTGTGTTATCCCAGTCTTCAAAAAGGCCATTCCTTTCACAGAGAATTGCATACATACACACAACAGGCCATTCCTTTCACAGAGAATTGCATACATACACACAACCCTGCCCCCTGAATTACATCTTTTAGTGTGTTATCCCAGTCTTCAAAAAGGCCATTCCTTTCACAGAGAATTGCATACATACACACAACCCTGCCCCCAGTATTAAATCTTTTAGTGTGTTATCCCAGTCTTCAAAAAGGCCATTCCTTTCACAGAGAATTGCATACATACACACAACCCTGCCCCCAGAATTACATCTTTTAGTGTGTTATCCCAGTCTTCAAAAAGGCCATTCCTTTCACAGAGAATTGCATACATACACAGAACCCTGCCCCCAGAATTACATCTTTTAGTGTGTTATCCCAGTCTTCAAAAAGGCCATTCCTTTCACAGAGAATTGCATACATACAAACAACCCTGCCCCCAGAATTACATCTTTTAGTGTGTTATCCCAGTCTTCAAAAAGGCCATTCCTTTCACAGAGAACAGGCAACCCTGCCCCCAGAATTACATCGTTTATTGTGTTATCCCAGTCTTCAAAAAGGCCATTCTTTTAACAGAGAATTGCATACATACACACAATCCTGCCCCCAGAAATACATCTTTTATTGTGTTATCCCAGTCTTCGAAAAGGCCATTCCTTTCACAGAGAATTGCATACATACACACAATCCTGCCCCCAGAAATACATCTTTTAGTGTGTTATCCAAGTCTTCAAAAAGGCCATTCTTTTCACAGAGATTTGCATACCTACACACAACAGGGCATTCCGTTCACAGAGAATTGCATACATACACACAACCCTGCCCCCAGAATTACATCTTTTAGTGTGTTATCCCAGTCTTCAAAAAGGCCATTCCTTTCACAGAGAATTGCATACATACACACAACCCTGCCCCCAGAATTACATCTTTTAGTGTGTTATCCCAGTCTTCAAAAAGGCCATTCCTTTCACAGAGAATTGCATACATACACACAACCCTGCCTCCAGAATTACATCTTTTAGTGTGTTATCCCAGTCTTCAAAAAGGCCATTCCTTTCACAGAGAATTGCATACATACACACAACAGGCCATTCCTTTCACAGAGAATTGCATACATACACACAACCCTGCCCCCAGAATTACATCTTTTAGTGTGTTATCCCAGTCTTCAAAAAGGCCATTCCTTTCACAGAGAATTGCATACATAAACACAACCATGCCCCCAGAATTTCATCTTTTAGTGTGTTATCCCAGTCTTCAAAAAGGCCATTCCTTTCACAGAGAATTGCATACATACACACAACCCTGACCCCAGAATTACATCTTTTAGTGTGTTATCCCAGTCTTCAAAAAGGCCATTCCTTTCACAGAGAATTGCATACATACACACAACCCTGCCCCCAGAATTACATCTTTTAGTGTGTTATCCCAGTCTTCAAAAAGGCCATTCCTTTCACAGAGAATTGCATACATAAACACAACCATGCCCCCAGAATTACATCTTTTAGTGTGTTATCCCAGTCTTCAAAAAGGCCATTCCTTTCACAGAGAACAGGCAACCCTGCCCCCAGAATTACATCTTTTAGTGTGTTATCCCAGTCTTCAAAAAGGCCATTCCTTTCACAGAGAACAGGCAACACTGCCTCCAGAATTACATCTTTTAGTGTGTTATCCCAGTCTTCAAAAAGGCCATTCTTTTCACAGAGAATTGCATACATACACACAACCCTGCCCCCAGAATTACATCTTTTAGTGTGTTATCCCAGTCTTCAAAAAGGCCATTCTTTTCACAGAGAATTGCATACTCACACACAACCCTGCCCCCAGAAATACATCTTTTAGTGTGTTATCCCAGTCTTCAAAAAGGCCATTCCTTTCACAGAGAATTGCATACATACACACAGCAGGCCATTCCTTGCACAGAGAATTGCATACATACACACAACCCTGCCCCCAGAATTACATCTTTTAGTGTGTTATTCCAGTCTTCAAAAAGGCCATTCCTTTAACAGAGAATTGCATACATACACACAACCCTGCCTCCAGAATTACATCTTTTAGTGTGTTATCCCAGTCTTCAAAAAGGCCATTCCTTTCACAAAGAATTGCATACATACACACAACCCTGCCCCCAGAATTACATCTTTTAGTGTGTTATCCCAGTCTTCAAAAAGGCCATTCCTTTCACAGAGAATTGCATACATACACACAGCAGGCCATTCCTTGCACAGAGAATTGCATACATACACACAACCATGCCCCAGAATTACATCTTTTAGTGTTTTATCCCAGTCTTCAAAAAGGCCATTCTTTTTACAGAGAATTGCCTTCTTACACACAACCCTGCCCCCAGAAATACATCTTTTAGTGTGTTATCCCAGTCTTCAAAAAGGCCATTCCTTGCACAGAGAATTGCATACATACACACAACCCTGCCTCCAGAATTACATCTTTTAGTGTGTTATCCCAGTCTTCAAAAAGGCCATTCCTTTCACAGAGAATTGCATACATACACACAACCCTGCCCCCAGAATTACATCTTTTAGTGTGTTATCCCAGTCTTCAAAAAGGCCATTCCTTTCACAGAGAATTGCATACATACACACAGCAGGCCTTTCCTTTCACAGAGAATTGCATACATATACACAACCCTGCCCCCAGAATTACATATTTTAGTGTGTTATCCCATTCTTCAAAAAGGCCATTCCTATCACAGAGAATTGCATACATACACACAACCCTGCCCCCAGAATTACATCTTTTAGTGTGTTATCCCATTCTTCAAAAAGGCCGTTCCTTTCACAGAGAATTGCATACATACACACAACCCTGCACCCAGAATTACATCTTTTAGTGTGTTATCCCAGTCTTCAAAAAGGCCATTCCTTTCACAGAGAATTGCATACATACACAACCCTGCCCCCAGAATTACATATTTTAGTGTTTTATCCCAGTCTTCAAAAAGACCTTTCCTTTCACAGAGAATTGCATACATACACACAACCCTGCTCCAGAATTACATCTTTTAGTGTGTTATCCCAGTCTTCAAAAAGGCCATTCCTTTCACAGAGAATTGCATACATACACACAACCCTGCCCCCAGAATTACATCTTTTAGTGTGTTATCCCATTCTTCAAAAAGGCCATTCCTTTCACACAGAATTGCATACATACGCACAACCCTGCCCCCAGAATTACATCTTTTAGTGTTTATCCCAGTCTTCAAAAAGGCCATTCCTTTCACAGAGAAATGCATACATACACACAACCCTGCCCCCAGAATTACATCTTTTAGTGTGTTATCCCAGTCTTCAAAAAGGCCATTCCTTTCACAGAGAATTGCATACATACACACAACCCTGCCCCAGAATTACATCTTTTAGTGTGTTATCCCAGTCTTCAAAAAGGCCATTCCTTTCACAGAGAATTGCATACATACACACAACCCTGCCCCCAGAATTACATCTTTTAGTGTTTTATCCCAGTCTTCAAAAAGGCCATTCCTTTCACAGAGAATTGCATACATACACACAACCCTGCCCCCAGAATTACATCTTTTAGTGTGTTATCCCAGTCTTCAAAAAGGCCATTCCTTTCACAGAGAACAGGCAACCCTGCCCCCAGAATTACATCTTTTAGTGTGTTATCCCAGTCTTCAAAAAGGCCATTCTTTTCACAGAGAATTGCATACATACACACAACCCTGCCCCAGAATTACATCTTTTAGTGTGTTATCCCAGTCTTCAAAAAGGCCATTCCTTTCACAGAGAATTGCATACATACACACAGCAGGCCATTCCTTTCACAGAGAATTGCATACATACACACAACCCTGCCCCCAGAATTACATCTTTTAGTGTGTTATCCCAGTCTTCAAAAAGGCCATTCCTTTCACAGAGAATTGCATACATACACACAACCCTGCCCCCAGAATTATATCTTTTAGTGTGTTATCCCAGTCTTCAAAAAGGCCATTCCTTTCACAGAGAATTGCATACATACACACAACAGGCCATTCCTTTCACAGAGAATTGCATATATATACACAGAACCCTGCCCCCAGAAATACATCTTTTAGTGTGTTATCCCAGTCTTCAAAAAGGCCATTCCTTTCACAGAGAATTGCATACATACACAATACCCTGCCCCCAGAATTACATCTTTTAGTGTGTTATCCCAGTCTTCAAAAAGGCCATTCCTTTCACAGAGAATTGCATACATACACACAACCCTGCCCCAGAATTACATCTTTTAGTGTGTTATCCCAGTCTTCAAAAAGGCCATTCCTTTCACAGAGAATTGCATACATACACACAACCCTGTCCCAAGAATTACATCTTTTAGTGTGTTATCCCAGTCTTCGAAAAGGCCATTCCTTTCACAGAGAATTGCATACATACACACAACCCTGCCCCCAGAATTACATCTTTTAGTGTGTTATCCCAATCTTCAAAAAGGCCATTCCTTTCACAGAGAATTGCATACATACACACAACCCTGCCCCCAGAATTACATCTTTTAGTGTGTTATCCCAATCTTCAAAAAGGCCATTCCTTTCACACAGAATTGC
Organism: Protopterus annectens; assembly: GCF_019279795.1. NCBI lineage: Eukaryota > Metazoa > Chordata > Ceratodontiformes > Protopteridae > Protopterus > Protopterus annectens. Next base: position 112,468,303 of record NC_056741.1, on the reverse strand, counting down.
ATACATACGCACAACGCTGCCCCCAGAATTACATCTTTTAGTGTTTATCCCAGTCTTCAAAAAGGCCATTCCTTTCACAGAGAATTGCATACATACACACAACCCTGCCCCCAGAATTACATTTTTTAGTGTGTTATCCCAGTCTTCAAAAAGGCCATTCCTTTCACAGAGAATTGCATACATACACACAACCCTGTCCCAAGAATTACATCTTTTAGTGTGTTATCCCAGTCTTCAAAAAGGCCATTCCTTTCACAGAGAATTGCATACATACACACAACCCTGCCCCCAAAATTACATCTTTTAGTGTGTTATCCCAGTCTTCAAAAAGGCCATTCCTTTCACAGAGAATTGCATACATACACACAACCCTGCCCCCAGAATTACATCTTTTAGTGTGTTATCCCAGTCTTCAAAAAGACCATTCCTTTCACAGAGAATTGCATACATACACACAACCCTGCCCCCAGAATTACATCTTTTAGTGCGTTATCCCAGTCTTCAAAAAGGCCATTCCTTTCACAGAGAATTGCATACATACACACAACCCTGCCCCCCCCACCCCCAGAATTACATCTTTTAGTGTGTTATCCCAGTCTTCAAAAAGGCCGTTCCTTTCACAGAGATTGGGATTGCATGATCCATGCATTCCTGAAGGTGTTCATAGAATGCGTTTATAAAGGGCTATGAGGTCTGGCCTTTATTTTCCACAGACACAGGGGCTGTGTAGGATTCCACCTCATTTTTGAGGAGTGTGACATATCCTTTAATGAAACTTTTTCACTGTGCTTTTCTGGCCATGGGCTGGGGTGGGGATGTGAATATCCAGTGTGATTACTGTCTGTTGTGATCTTACCAGTGAGGGGTACACTGCTGGTCTTGGGCATAGAGTCATCGTCCCCCTGTACTCATCACTTATTAGACCTATGATTGAGTACAATGCCCCGTTCGGAATGTATCTGACCAGACACCTGCTGCAGCTTGAAAGGCCCCAAAAGTTCCTCACCAAAAGGATAAAGGGTCTCAAAAATATGTCTTATGCTGCCCGACTGAAAGAACTCCAGCTCTATTCAGTCTCATACCGCTTGCTCAGAGGTGACCTGTGCCTAACATATAAGGCCATGTCAAACCCAGATTTGATGAATATGCTTCACCTCAAAATCTAGATCCCTCAGAACCACAAGGGCGGAGACTTAAACCTTGACACGGTTATAAATAGAACGTGCTGGAGGGACAGATTCATCACCCAGAGACTCCCTATGCTGTGGAACAAAATCCCGGTACATGTGAGGCAGAGCACCTCTCTGGTCTTGTTCAAGAGGAATCTTGACCAATGGATGGGAGATTGCAGATATACCCCAGGTATTACTTCAGCGTCACTGCTTGACAGAGGCACAGCAAAATGATAGGCATAGTTTTTATTCAAACTAAAGGGGTGGCGAAAGCCACATAACTATGGGCTAGGCTTATAAATGCCCTTGGGCAGATAGCCTAGTATGAACCTATGAACCTATGAACCTATGAACCTCATGTTGGTGATGATCAGTTCCAGTATGTTTTCCCCTCTTGTGGGAGGGGTAGCAAGTTATTCCATAGCATTTTGGTTTATAAATTATTGGACCCTTTGGGCTACGGTGTTGGAGCTAGGGTAATGCTCCCAGTGTATGTTTGGGTAGTTGAAGCCACACGATATAATGGTGTTTGGGGAGACCTTCATATTTTCATGTGTTCTCCAGTTGGCCAAGTGTGGTTCCTGGGTTTAGGAGGGTGGTCTGTAGCAGGCTATGAACTGGAAGGTGGTTTTACCCACTGTTAGTTACACATGGGTAGTCTCTGATGCTTCATGCTGTGCCACCAACCTGGGGGTGTGGGTATGTTTAACAAATATTTGATACCCACCCTCCTTTTGTAGTTTGTTCCATGTTTTGCAGCTGTAAAGCATGGTATGAGGTGTACCTGTGAATGCTAGGGTGCTCTTGGGAGCCTTGAACCAGGTTTCTGTTACTACACAGGTATCAACATTCTCCATGCTGAGGAGAGTTTGGAGTGCATGCATCTTGCTGTTTAGACTTCTGGCATTGAGTAGCATTACTTATACCCTCTTATCCCTTGTGGTACCTATGGAGGTGGGTTTGTCGTTTGAGCCATACCTAAAAAAGGCACTATGGGGGTGACAAGTGCCTTTGGCAATATCCAATAGGCCACAGGTGATAGGTGAAATCCATCCCTAGCAAAGCATCATGTCTTATCGAGCATGTCATCCCAGGCTGACAGGCACTGAATCCCCTTTCACTGACACCAATACTTAAGCCAATTGTTGTAATTGATTATCTTGTCTTCATATTGTGGCCTCATGTTTAGTGAGGGTACGATGCTACTGAAGGTCATCAAGTTTGCATATACGACATGGTGGTAAATGCTGTTTAGCACTACCTTACATTGCTTAACACATGGCAATCATGACTCAGGTGGTGCTGCAGGGCTGCCTATGTCGGATGCACATACTGCACTCCCTATACAAGTTTGGAAACAGGTAGTGTCAAGTTAGGCATCCCTTTTACTATATGTGGGAGTCAGAGAGAGGTATCATTTCCAGGGTTCCTACTGAGCCAGTGTATGTGCTATGTGTTGCCTCTTTGCCAAGGCCAAGGCATACTGGGCACGCCTCCTTCTGCCTACTGGGGCAGGCTCAGGTTGTTCCTCCTCTGAGTCACGCTCTGCCTGTGATGGCCTTAGCAATGGTGGGGGGCTGTTTGGCCCAGCCCTATGCTGATCCTGCTACAGCTGTTTTCGCAGGATCATATTATGTAGCATAGCACACACCATGACAATTTGGGTACATGTAGTTGATGAGTACTGCAAGGCTCCACCAGATGTATCAAGGCACCGGAACCGTGACTTGAGCAACCCAAACACATGCTCGATTACATTTCGTGTTTGTACGTGTGCCTCATTATGGCGTTCTTGTTCAGGTGTGTGTGCATTTCTGATGGGTGTCATCAGCCACGGCTCCAGTGTGTAGCCAGCATCCCCTACTAAGTGACCATGTGGGATGTCCCCATTGGCAAATGTCTGGTACAGCTGCGTCAGATGCCAGATATGGTAATCATGGTAGCTTCCAGGGCAGCCAGCACACACATTCATTATTATGCCCTGGGTATCACACACGACTTGGCAGTTGATGGATGGGAAGCCCTTGCAGTTAATGTAGGCCCTACCCCTCTCACCAGCTGGTGCTTTGATGCGTATATGCGTGCAGTCTATTGAACCCACTATCTCAGGGTATTCTGCTATTTGCTGGAAGAGACGCATATTGCTGGCCAATACCTCATGGGAATTGGGGAAATATACATGATCACGTACATGTGCTGACATGGCATCCAGGAACTGGTGCAGTACCCTGGATGCTGATGCCTGTGATATCCCCATCATATCACCAGTTGGTCTCTGAAAGGTACCGGTTGCTAGTATTCTTAGGCCAGCACATACCTTGGTTTCCACTGGGATGGGTTCTCCTCTGCTGGTTCTGTGTGTGAGGCGTGGCCTGCACAGCTCAATAATTTGCTGCAGGAGGTTTCTGTCCACTCTATAACGCTCCACTATCTCCAGCTCATGTAACCCCTGGTAGGTGACCCTGGGTCTGTACACTCTTTCTGTCTCCTCACTGTGGGTTGTCCGGCAGCATTTGCATTGTCACCACCCTCAGCATGTTGCATATGTCGCCTTATAACAGCAATGGCAGCCCCTAGCATTTTTTGTCTGAGTGAAGCTTTTTCAGTTTTCACTTCTAGTAGCTTACTCCAGTGTTGCAATCTCTCTTGAGAGAAACAAACTGCACTGTTGTTTGCAGAGTTTTAAGTGCTGGGCTGGGCTAGTGTTCTGCCTGTGTAATTACCTGATTCTGGTTGTTTTCACCTGCTAGCTCTACTTGTATTACCTAGTAGCTTCCTTCTATTTGTTGTGCTTCCTTTATCCTTTCTGTTTCCTCAGGGGGGGCGCCATGCATGCAAGCACAAACATGCTTACAGCAGCTCACACGTGCGCACACATGCTTAGATGGACTAAAACTTGCTTATTCAGGTTAAAACGCGCGCACACCAGGGCAAACAGGCTTACAGGTCTTTAAACAGTCTTATACATTTTTTCTCCGGCTTAAACACGCACACTCACGTTTCCACACGCGCACTCTGTCTTACTCGGATTTACATGTGTGCACACGCGTGCATACCTGCTCAGCAAGAAACTTTGGTGTTATCCACAGAATACACCTTCCATTTCTTGGCTTACCCTGGCCTACCTGTTGACACACCTCTTTCTATGATGTCTAACTGACACTTAACACATGCCACTGTCCTCCAATGAGCTTCACTACTTTCATACATACCCCCTGGTGATGTCACCTATCTCCTACTCTGTTCCTCCCCATATCCTACTCCTACACACCACTGACAGTGCTCAATTGCTATGTAAAAGTGCGATTCACTATCCTAACACTCATTTACATAGGATTGCCTACTAATGCTTGGTTACATGTCTTAGACTGGGCTTCTCATAGGTTCATAGGTTCATACTAGGCTATCTGCCCTAGGGCATTTATAAGCCTAGCCAGAATGTGTTTGGCTTTCGCCACCCATTTTAAATTTATTTTGCTATGCCCTTTTTTGAGGTTAGTATACTGTGCCTCTGTCTAACAGTGACACAGAAGTGATACCTGGGGTAAACCTACGATCTCCCATCCACTCATCAAGATTCCTCTTGAAGAGAGTCAATGAGGGACTCTGCCTAACCTGGACTGGGATTTTATTCCAGAGTGAAGGGAGCCTCTGGGTTATGAATCTGTCCCTCCAGCATGTCCTATTTATTTCAGTGCTGAGGTTCAAGTCTCTCGAGCACGTAGCTCGATGGGATTTGATTTTCTGAGGTGCAGCATGTCCATTAATTACGGGTTGGAGATGGGTTTATATGTCAGGCACAGATCGCCTCTGAACAGGCGGTATGCCACTGAGTAGAGCTGGAGTTTCTTTAACCGGGCAGCATATGGCATCTGTTTGAGCCCTTTGATCCTCTTGGTGAGGTACTTTTGGGGTCTTTCCAGTTGCTGCAGGTGTCTGGTAAGGTACATCCCAAAAGGGGCACTGTACTCAATTATGGGCCTGATGAGGATGAGTAAAGAGGCACAATGACCTCCCCTGATCTTGATGTGAATCCCTTCATGATTAGGTGGGCTATATAAAATGTTTTTCTAACCACTTTGGCCACATGGTTGTCAAATGAGAGATTGCTATCAACTTGGGTCCCCAGGTCCCTAATTACTTCTTCTGTACTTAATGGATTACCACCTATGTGGTAATTTGTAGCACTTTGTTTTGCCAAAGGGATGACTATACACTTTTTGGCGTTTAGCTTGAGGCCATGGCTCTGGCACCAGTTGTCTGTTTCTATGAGGCCCTTTTGGAGGATGCTTGTGTCGGCTGAAGAGTCGATTATGGCGCCCAGTTTGCAGTCATCTGCGAACTTGGTCAGCCACAGTCCTTCCGTGTTGGCCTGTACCTTCGTGAAATATATACCGAACAAGAGAGGTCCCAGGACTGAGCCTTGTGGGACACCACTTGTAACTGGTTTGGAGTCTGACATGGCTTCAGCAATTCTAACTATGTGGGTTCTGTCCTTGAGCCAGTTTGCAATCATCTAGTGACCAAGCCTACTCGGTGGCCATGTTGTCTTCAGCCTGCTATTCCCTTACATTGTAATTTGACAATTGTCATAAATTCCCTGTTTGTGGCTCTTATTGCCTTATTTTATGATTGTTTTAGCGCACCCCACTCGACGCTGCGCTATGCTTAAACATGGGAAATCGGCAAAAAAAAAATAGTTTTTATTTTAATTTTGCATCAAGGAAACTTTCCAATGGCCGTATATTTGGCATGCTTCCTCAACCATGTGCAACCTTTATTTGGAGCCGACAAGGCTCCATCGTGCTATTTGCAGAATGGTACTCAGTTGTCAACTGAGTACATTTCTGCAGCTAACACAATTCCTACTCAGACAGGTTTCTGCTTCCTGGATCGCAAATTTACCCCATATGCATGCCTTTCGGCTGCAAGTCAGGTAATTTGCATATCACAGCTCTCTCCGTGTAGGAGACGAGTTAGAAGATCTCTTACACACCCCTACAGGCTGTTCGTGGATCACTCAGACATGATGGCTGCATGGAGTCTTACTCTACTCGTAGACTCCGTGCAAGCCATCGTGAAAACGGGCCTTTCATTTGTTTTTTTGGCATAGTCAGTTGCTGCCTGATTTTTGTCTACTTCTGATTTGTTTTTCATTCCCACTCGACACTGATATGCTTCTGCTAAACTAAGCAGGGAAGTCTTCTTAGACTTATTCTCTTCATGTGTTAAAACTTTCATTACATTTGGTGCTTGTGAAGTCAGCAGATATATATATGTGTATATATGCAGTCCTCCAATTGCAGATCTATACATGTAATCAATATCAAGGAGGTCCATACCTCCTTCAGAATGGGGAATATATAGTTTTGGCTTTACTAGAAAAGCTCACCAGACTATGCCACACTGCTGTGAAGGAAAGGATAGTTTGCTTTTTATTTGTTGTATTTTGTATTACTTTATTGCCTTTTTATATTTTGAATACTGTGATTTGTTTTCTTTGCCTTGTGTTTTACTTGTATTCTACTTTTAACTGCATATTAAAACTTCAAAAGAGACCATAGGTCTGTTTCTTGTGAGTCAGGCAGAAATTAGAACTGATCAATTAAGGTCTCATACATAAGATAGAAGATGTCACCTAAGGTTAATCATTTGTGAACTGAGGGGTGGAGCTAGAAACTAAACCTTCTATTTAAGGGGTAAAATAAAACAAAAAAGAGCTTTATTAGAAAAGATCACCAGCCTGCTATAATGCTATGAAGGAAAGGTTAGTTTGATTTTTATTTGTTGTATTTTGTATTACTTTATTGCATTTTTATATTTTGAGTACTGTGATGCGTTTGCTTTACCTTGTGTTTTACTTGTATTCTGCTTTTAACTGCATATTATAGGTTCATAGGTTCATAGGTTTATACTAGGCTATCTGCCCTAAGGCATTTATAAGCCTAGCTCAAATTTTTGTGGCTTACGCCACCCCTTATATGAAAAAATACTGTGCCCATTAGTTTGTTGTGCCTCTGTCCAGCAGTGACACAGAGATGATTCCCAGGGTAAACCTACGATCTCCCATCCACAGGTCAAGATTTCTCTTGAACAGAGCCAGTGAGGTGCTCTGCCTCACATGGACCGGGATTTTATTCCACAGCATAGGGAGTCTCTGAGTGATAAATCTATCCCTCCAGCACGTCCTATTTATATCCGTGCTAAGGTTTAAGTCGCTTGCTCTAGTGGTTTTGGTGGATTTGGATTTTTGAGGTGGAGCATGTCCATTAATTCCAGGTTGGACATGGCCTTGTATGTCAGGCACATGTCACCTCTGAGCAGACGGTATGCGACTGAATAGAGCTGGAGTTTCTTCAATCTGGCAGCATATGACAGATTTTGGAGTCCCTTTATCCTTTTGGTGAGGAACTTTTGGGGTCTCTCCAATTGCTGCAGATGTCGGGTGAGATACATCCCGAATGGGGCATTGTACTCGATCATTGGTCTGATAAGTGAAGAGTACAGGAGAACAATGACCTCACTAGATCTGGATGTGAATCCCTTCATGATCAGGTGGGCAATGTAGAAGGTCTTTCTAACCACTTTAGCAATGTGAGTGTCAAAGAAAGGCCACTGTCAACCTGGGTCCCCAGGTCCCTGATAACCTCTTCTGTGCTTAGTGGATTGCCACCTATACGGTAGCTTGGGGTTACCTTGTTTTTCCCGAAGGGTATGACTATACATTTTTTGGCGTTTAACTTCAGGCCATGGCTCTGGCACCAGCTATCTGTTTCTGTGAGTCCCTTCTGAAGGATATCCGTGTCCGATGCACTTTCCACTATGGCACCCAGTTTGCAGTCGTCTGCATACTTTGTCAGCCAAAGTCCTCCCATGTTGGCCTGTACTTCTGAGAAGTAGATGCCGAACAATAGGGGGCCAAGGACCGAGCCCTGTGGAACACCACTTGTGACGGGCTTGGAGCCTGACATAGCGCCAGCAACTCTAACCCTGTGGGTTCTGTCCTTAAGCCAGTTTGCAACCCATCTTGTGACATATGGGTTTACATTTAAGCTGGTAAGCTTTCTACAATACCAGTGGGGTATTGTGTCGAAAGCCTTTGCAAGGTCAAGGTAGGCTGTATGGACTGCCTTTCCCTCATCAATGGCCTTGGTGACTGTTTCAAAGAAGTCGACCAAGTTCAAAAGGCATGATCTGCCCTTGACGAAGCCAAACTGGGTCGGGTCCAATGTCTGCAAGTCCCCTATATCTTTGTTTATGAGCTCCATTATGATCCTCTCCATAGCTTTGCAGACTAGACTTGTTAAGCTTATGGGGGTAATTACCAGGGTCGTAGAGGCACCGCCTTTGTGGAGTGGGACCACAGTTGCCGTACGCCACTCCTTGGGCATGTATCCTGTGGTAAGGCTGAGATTAAACAGCTGCCTTATGTGTGGGTTTAATTCCTTATTTAGCTCATGTAGCACACAGCCGGGGACACCATCCGGTCCCATTGATGCTGTGTTTTTTGCTTTAGAGAGAGCAGCTTTCACCTGCGCATTTGAGATGTCTGGGAGGCTACACTCCGCTGGGATAGTTATCTCTCCTTTAGGGGGGGGGTTGAAGTTTGCACTGAACCTGTCTGCCAGTATGTTGGCAATGTCTGTGGGTTCAGTGATTTTTGTATCATTTTGGACTAATTCTGAGCATATCTGGGAGTTTCCACCCAAGTTCCTAACATAGCTGAAAAAAAGCCTTATGATTGTCCTTTGAATCTATGGCAATTTTTATCTCAAAATTGGCCTTAGTTGATTTTATGAGTGCTCGTATTTTTTTACTAATAATGATCAGGGGTGACTTCCCTTTTATGGATTTTGTTTTATCATGTAATAGCTTTCTCCTCTTATTGTAAAGTTTGTTAATGGCTGGGGTCCACCAGTCTGGACGTTTGCCCTTTGTGGAAAGAGTCTTGATTTTATTTGGGATTGCCTGATCCATGCAGTCCTGGAGGTGTTCATAGAAGGCATTTGTAAGGGCTTCCACAGCTTGGGTTGTGGTTTCCACTGGCTCAGGGGCCTCGAAGGATACCACACCAGTCTTGAGTAGTGTGAAGTTTGCTTTAGAGAAGTTCTTCACTGTGGTCTTTTTTGTTTGGGGTTGGGGCGGGATGTGGATTTCCAGTGAGATTAGTTTATGATCAGATCTCACCAATGAGGGATATACGTCCGGTGTGGAGCATTTTGTCCCCATGTTTGTGATAATGAGATCTAGTATATTTTCTCCTCTCGTGGGAACAGTGACTAGCTGTTCCATGGCATTGAATTTATGAACTCCAGGAACCGTTGGGATAGAAAGTTAGGGCTTGAGTAATGTTCCCAGTCTATATTCGGGTAGTTGAAGTCACCCAATATGATGGTGTTTGGAGATACATTTATACCCTCCAGTGTCTTCAGGAAGGCTGTGTGGGGTTCCTGAGTTTGAGAGGGTGGCCTGTAGCATGCTACAATTTGTAGAGCAGTTTTGCCTATGGTTAGTTGCACCTGGATGGTTTCCGAAGCTTCGTGCGCTGCCACCAACCTGGAGGTGTGGGTATCCATTATGAATATGGATACACCCCCCCCTTTTGTGGTGTGGTCTGGGTTTTGGGGCCGGAATGCATGATATGAGGTAAAACCTAATAGTGCCGGGGTGCTCTCAGGAGCCTTGAACCAGGTTTCAAGTTACAGCACAGACATTGATGTTCTCCATACTGCGAAGGGCCTCGAGTGTGTGCATTTTGAGATTTAGACTTCTGGCATTGAGCAGCATTACCCTCAGTTTCTTCCCATTTTTGTTTTCTAGGGTGGTAGGTTTAGAATTTGAGCCTTGCCTAAAAAAGGCACTATGGGGGTGGCAAGAGCCTTAGCCAATATCCGGAATCCCAGGAGTGACAGGTGCAAGCCGACCCTTGCGAACTAGCGTGGCTTGTCAAGCATGTCATCCCAGGCAGACAGACACTGGATCCCCTTTGAATGACACCAGACATTAAGCCAATTGTTAAAGCTGATCATCTTGTCTCTATATTGTGGCATCATTCTTGGTGAAGGAAGGATACTGCTCAGGGTCAGGGTCATACCTGCCTGGGCTACATAATCAGAGAGCTCCTCTATGTCTCTTTTCATGTAGTCCAGGGAGGTACGTCTCAGGTCGTTCACACCAGCATGGACAATGACTGTGTCATATTTGTACTTGCCGTGGAGTGACCAGTGCTTGTTTTATGTGGCGGATTCTAGCCGATAGGCAGCTTACTGTGACCCTCTCCTTGTTCAGCCTGGTGAGTGGGATGTCAGTGTGTCTGACTATGGAGTCACCTATGACAAGTATGTTTGGTGTTGTATTTGGCCTTAAGGGCTGTGACTGCTTTGCACACTGATTTTGTGGTTTATGTGTTGCTTGTGGGGTGTCTTGAGGTAGCAGTTGTCTGGGTGCCTGCTTTGGAGGCCTCTGCTGTTTAGGTAAATTTTTACTCAGAGCCTCCGAGTATGTCTTTGTGTGTTTATGTGTTTGATTCAGTGGTGTGGTAGCATTATGTGAGGCTGGGTTTGTGGTGTGTGTAGTTGCTTTCTCCTCCTGTCTGGTCTTGCCAGTCCTGAGTTGAGAGAGCTCAGCCTCCAGTTTGGCTAAATAGATGCATCTCTCACAAGTATTTGTGTTATGTGGGAGGAGGAGAGGGTTGTCTGTGTACATGAGGCAGTTATAACATTGCCTCAAGATTCCCAGATTCACCAGCTGGAACGGAGAGGAGATTGACAACTGACCTTTGGACATGCTAGAATAATATTGGGAATTCCTTAATAATTGAAAACAAGGGCCAGTGGGGAGTGAGGGCATAGTGCTTTTAATTTTTAGTGCTGACTTATATAATTGCTTTAGTGAGCAAGTGCCAGGTAACTTGAGTGCAAAGTGTTACAAGTAACTAAATGCAAAAACGACAAACAGTAACTTTCTTTCAAGTGAAACAAGGAAATAAGTACAGTAAGCAATGCAGATATCACTAGTGATCCACAGAAGCGCTGAGAAGCCGCGTGTTAGGTGGAATTAGCGTCCCGGGGAAATAACAAGCAAACAAACAACAAGCATATAAACAAAGCTAGATTCAGCAGGCCTGGATCTAGTCTATGCTACAGCAAACAAGGTGTACCAATTTCAGTAAGATACAGTTCAAATATTCAGGCACTATAAACCTTTAACCAGAAATTCCCAGCTCAAAAGGGCAGAGTCCAGCCTCTTCTCCCACAAGAGTGCAGGCCACGAACCTTCTTAATGTAAAATAACTGTCCTGAAGCCCAAGTGCTTAAACCAGAACTAATATACTTGGACACTGGGCTCTCAATCAGCATTTCCCAACTTATAAGGATGAAAGCTACCTGTCCTGCCACCACAGTGCTTGCCACAAACCTTCTTAATGTAAAACAACTGGTCTGAAGCCCAAGTGCTTAATCCAAAAGACTTAGAATGATAGCTACACTTTAATCAAGTTACAACCAAGCAGTAATAAATACAGCTGAATACTTTAGAGAATGTCTGGATTAGTGTTACACAAACAAAGCTAGATCCAGCAGGCCCGAATCCAGTCTATGCCACAGCAAACAAGGCGCACCAACTTCAGTAAGAAGCAGTTCAGATATGCATGCACTATAAGCCTTTAACCAGAAATTCCCATCTCAGAAGGGCAGAGTCCAGCCTCTCCTCCCACAAGAGTGCAGACCACGAACCCTCTTAATGTAAAATAACTGGCCTGAAAGCCCAAGTGCTTAAACCAGAATTAATACACTTTTAGAATAACAAACACTGAGCCCTCAATCAGCAGTTCCCAACCTAGAAGGATGTAAGCTACCTGTTCTGCCACTACAGTGCAGACCACAAACCCTCTCAGTGCAAAACAACTGGTCCGAAGCCCAAGTGTTTAAACCAAAAGGCTTAGAATGAGTTACACCAAGCAGTAATAAATACAATTGAGTATTTTTAAGATGATGCAAAAGTAAAATGAAGTAGGTAGAAACACAAGTACAGTAAAAGCAGATGACATTTTTTTTTTTTTTTTTTTAATCTGAACAAGTGCTGAGATCATAGAAACAGATTTGAGTGCTGAAACTAGAAAACTGGCTAGTTATAAGAAAAAAAACAAGCTAGAAGGCTTCCCTCAAACACAGAAGGGCTTGGGGGCTCAGAAGTCTACAAATAGTCTATACCACTTAACAGGAAAGGCAGGAAATAAGCTTAATTTTTTTTTGTCTGTTTCCCAGATGCTCTCTTTGTACACAGTAGGAGTGCCTGAAATCAGAATATGATCTCACTGCACTCAGTTGAGTGAGCAAATGAGATGGGCCCAGAGGCAGGCTGAGGGGCGGGCAGTTTCAAGGCCACTAAGATTAACACCAAAACAAAAACAGGGCGGGTTGGTGGGAATAACTGAAGAGCAGAGTTAAAACTGCCAGTTCAGTTAATATTCCTACAACACAGTTTAAATCAAATTAAATACTGTGTTTTTTTTTAAAAAAGTGCAGATAAAGGTACTTAAATTCTCTTATACGTCCAGTTGAATATAACCAAGTTCTTAGCCGGCCAAAGCTGAGGTTTTTAAGCAGAAAATATTTCACACTGTACCACTTAAATAGGCAAGGACAGGAAATCAAAGAATGTGGCTACCCCCACACCTGTAATTACTAGCAAATAATAAAATTCAGCAAACACTAACTTCAGTTCAAGTTACTGAAGAGCAGAGTTAAAACTGCCAGTTCAGTTAATATTCCTACAACACAGTTTAAATCAAATTAAATGCTGTATTTTTTAAAAAAAAAAAGTGCAGATAAAGGTACTTAAATTCTCTTATACGTCCAGTTGAATATAACCAAGTTCTTAGCCGGCCAAAGCTGACGTTTTTAAGTAGAAAATATTTCACACTGTACCACTTAAATAGGCAAGGACAGGAAATCAAAGAATGTGGCTACCCCACCTGTAATTACTAGCAAATAACAAAATTCAGCAAACACTAACTTCAGTTCAAGTTACTGAAGAGCAGAGTTAAAACTGCCAGTTCAGTTAATATTCCTACAACACAGTTTAAATCAAATTAAATGCTGTATTTTTTTAAAAAAAAAGTACAGATAAAGGTACTTAAATTCTCTTATACGTCCAGATGAATATAACCAAGTTCTTAGCCGGCCAAAGCTGAGGTTTAACTTTAAAAGAGACCACAGCCCTGTCTCTTGGGAGTCAGGCATACATATTTTCCCCACCCACCCACATGCTTACTGTCATGTTCTTAAATATCATTGTCTTTTTAGTTGCCTGCTTCTTATGATAATTTGACCATATATCTCATTTCCTCTCTGCTTTCACTGGCTTGTGTGAGTAAGCACAAAATTATCATTTTGTGAAATCACTCCCCTTCAAATATTTAAATTTATTGGCCATCCTACTGTATTCCATAGTACCAGAATACAAAAGTGACCACCCCCTTTCAGTCTATCTTGCTGTTTTAAAAATAGTGGCTCTCCACTAAACCTCAACTTTTTAGACAGGTAAAACTTAAGTTACCTACTTTCCCATCTAACTTTTCTAGTGCACACTGCAGTGTTTAGGATAAACCATTTTTTCATCTTACCTTTAAGCATCCCTGTGACTAGCACTTGCTCTAATAACTGCTGGAAAGCACTAGGAAGCCTTAAACTGATACAAGCACTCAACTCTCCTTGTTAATAAGTAGAAATTAATCATAGGCACTAAACAGCCTAAAATTGCAAAGTACCTTGCTAAGGCAAGGGAAAACAGCTCCTGTACTTTACAAAAAGAGCACCAAACCAGGCATGTCCAAGGGTCAGCTTCTGGTGATTTTTCCTATCCACCTGGTTAATCTGGGCATACTGGAACAATGCAATTGCCTCATGTACACCGACAACCCTCTCCTCCTACCACCCAACACTAAACATGTGAGAGATGCACTTATATAGTCAAACTGGAAGCAAAGCTCTCTCCACCCAAGATTGCGCTAGACAGTCAACAGGAGAAAGTTAACACCCGCACTACACCTCAAGCAACACATAGCTCTTCTAAACCCACACCACCAACACCCACACATAGCAACATTAAATCCACATATGCAGAGGCCCTTAACTGTAACCTGCCCAAGCAACGAAGATCCTGAAGCTGAAATGCAAAGAAACACCAATCACAACCAAAGTGTCACATAGTTCACAACACCAGTGTGCCACCCAGCAACAGCCCCTAAGGCAAGACAACGTACCTAACACTTTAGTCATAGGTGACTCTATAGTCAGGCACACTGATGTCCCACTCACCAGGCTGAGCAAGAAGAAAATTAGAATCAGCTGCCTGTTGGGTGCCAGGATCCACCACATAACGCATGCACTCAAGTCACTCCACAACAAGAAAAATATGACTCTGTCATTGTCCATGTTGGAATGAATGACCTGAGACATACCTCCCTGGACTACATGAAGATAGACATGGAAGAGCTCTCGGATCATGTGGTCCAGGCAGGTATGACCCTAGCCCTGAGTAGCATCCTGCCTTCTCCCAGAATATTACCACAATATAAGGACAAAATGATTGACTTCAACAATTGGCTAAGCTTCTGCTGTCATTCAAAGGGGATCCAGTATCGGTCTGCCTGGGACGACATGATCAACAGACCACAATGCTTTGCCAGAGATGGTCTCCACCTGTCGCCCCTGGGATTCAGGTTACTTGCTAAGGCTCTTGCCACCCCTATAGTGCCTTTTTTAGGCAAAGTTCAAAGGACAAAACCACCACCGTAACAGGTACAAGCATGCAATTTCTGAAGGTAATGCTACTCAATGCTAGAAGTCTAAACCTCAAAATGCACTCTCTCAAGGCAGTCCTAAAAATGAAGAACATCGATATCTGTGCAGTAACTGAGACCTGCTTCAAGGCTCCAGAGAGCACCCATGCAATACCAGGCTACAACTCTTACCACACTTTTTGGCCACCAAACCAGGACCGAAACATTAAAGGTAAAGGTGGAGGAGTGTCCATATTCACCAAGGATATTCACACCACCAGGCTAGTTGCCCAACACAATCCGTCTGAAATTCTCCAGGTGCAACTAACACTAGGTAAGACTGCAATCCAGATTGTAGCTTGCTACAGATCCCCCACCATGCCCAAAGATTCTCACTACACTTTTCTAAACATACAGGAAAATATTAAGATACAACCAAACACCCTAATACAGGGTGATTTCGACTACTTTGCCATCAACTGGGAAAACTTCTCATGTACCAACACCTTTGCCCAACGGTTCTTGGAATTCATAAATTCCAATGCCCTGGATCAACTAATCCATAGTCCCACCAGGGTCTCCAATATCCTAGACCTGGTCATTACCAACATGGGAAATCAATGCTTCACACCTATGGTCACCCCCTCATTGGTCAGGTAGAGACCATAAACTAATCACCCTTAACATCCACATCCCACCCCCCAGTAAGGAAACCTCCATAAAAAACTTCTCCAAAGCCAACTTCATGCTATTCAAGTCAGAAGTGACAAACGTCATGACACCCATGCAGATGGGAACTTAAAGTTCGACTACTGAATCCTACACTAAGGGACTGTATGAGCACATCCACTCATGCATGAGTCATGCCATCCCAAATAGAACCAAGATGCTCCTCTCCAAAAAAAGAAGCAAATGTGGTGGTCCTCTGCCATACAAACACTTTACAACAAGAGGAAGAAACTGTTGCAGTAAAGAAGAAAATCCCAGGATGCAAAAAATCCCTTACCAGCCTCAGTAAGAAGCTGAGATCCCTCCTAAAATCCTTCAAAGCTAGTTATGAAAAATAAAATTGCCAAAGATTCCAAAGACAACCACAAGGCATTCTATAACTATGTCAATAATCTAAATGGCAATGCTCAGATCTGCTCTGAGCTACAACAGAATGGCATTAAATATACTGATCCCAAGGATATTGCCAATATCCAGGCAGATCAGTTCAGTGCCAACTTCACCACCCTCTCACCCCCTAAATGGCCCATCTCAATACAGGAAGATTGCCAAATTCTGGTAATAACGGCCACACAGGTAAAAAAACACACTCTCCAAAGCTAAGAATACAGCATCCATGGGACCAGATGACATACTGGGCTGTGTATTACATGAACTACAAAATAAATTGGCACCTCACCTAAGTGTCATGTTTAATCATAGCCTCACCTCAGGCCTCGTGCCCACTGAGTGGTGCACATCTAAATTTATCCCACTCCACAAGTGGGGATCCACCTTGGATCCCGGGAACTACCGCCCCATCAGTCTGACGAGCCTGATCTGCAAGGCCATGGAACGTATTATCATGGAACTTATAAACAAAGACATTGGCAACCTTCAAACATTGGAGCCTACCCAGTTTGGGTTTGTGAAGGGCTGATCTTGTCTCCTGAACCTGATTGACTTCTTCAAATCAGTCTCCAGAGCCGTGGACAAAGGTAAAATGGTCCTCACAGCCTATCTGGACCTCGCCAAAGCCTTTGACACCATCCCCCACTCTGGAATCATAGATAGACTTTCTAAGCTGGGCATTAATCCCTACATCACTCGATGGGCTGCAAACTGGCTTACTGACCGAATCCACACTGTAAAAGTAGCCGACTCCAAATCCAGCTCAAGACAAGTGACAAGTGGAGTACCTCAGGGTTCAGTCCTGGGACCGCTCTTGTTTGGCATCTACTTCTCTGAAGTACAGGCCAACACTAAGTTACTCTGGCTAACAAAGTTCACAGATGACTGCAAACAGGGAGCCATTATTGAATCCCCAAATGATGTGGATACTCTACAAAAGGGCCTTACAGAAACAGATGCTTGGTGCCAGAGCCATGGGCTCAAGCTCAATGCCAAGAAATGTATAGTTATTCCCTTTGGGAAAAAACATGTACCCGTGAATTGCCACATAGGTGGCAGTACACTAAACACAAAGTGTGATAAAAGACTTAGGGACACAGGTGGACAGTGGTCTCACCTTTGATAACCACATCACCACAACAGTCAGGAAATCCTTTATGTGGCACACCTCATCACTAAGGGCTTTTCATCCAGAAAAAAGGAGGTCATTGTTCCACTGTACTCATCCCTCATTAGACCCATTATGCAATACAATGCCTCGTTTGGTATGTACCTCTCAAGACATCTGCAACAACTGTAAAGGCTGCAGAAATACCTTACTAAAAGAATCACAGACCTAAAGCAGATGCCCTATGCTGACCACCTTAAACTCCAGCTATACTCTTGTCACATATCGTCTACTCAGAGGCGATTTCTGCTTAACATACAAGGCCATGTCAAACCCAGAGCTGTTGGACATGCTATATTTAAAGAAATCCCAATCCCTCAGAGCCACACACTCAAGGGATCTAAACCTTGTCATCACAATAAACAAAACATGCTGGAGGGATAGGTTCCTGACCCAGAGACTCCCCAGACTCTGGAATAGACTGCCCATACATGTCAAGCAGAGCGCCTCTTTGGCCCTCTTCAAAAGGAAACTTAATGATTGGATAGGAGAAAGGAAATTCACCCTGGGGATCACGTCAGTCACCCTGCTAGACAGGTGTCCAGGGAAGTAAATAGTGTGGGAAGAAATAGCCAGGGAATTGTTATGGCTAGGCTTGTATAGGCCCTAGGTCCGATAGCCTAGTACCAACCTATGAACCTATAAACTAATTTTTATAAATCATTTGATAAGCATGAGGCATCCTTCTTGTTTTCCTGTCCAATCTATCCAACACCTTTTGAGGCCAGTCAGTCACTCCAAAACTATACTTTAGGTCTATCCAACACCTTTTGAGGCCAGTCAGTCACTCCAAAACTATACTTTAGGACAGGAAGAGTGAACTGGTTTATAGCTTAGACTTTGTTCCTTGATGTCAGTGCTGTTTTTAGTATTAATTTTAGTCTTCTAAAATATTCCTTACTAAGTTTTATTAGCACTTGTTCATGTTTTATTGTTGACCCTTCATCAATTCCCAAGTATTTTTACATTCGGTCTTGCTCATTTTCTCATATATCACATTCCTGCCCCAGGCTGATGTTTACTTGGTGCTGCAGCTTTCCTGCTTTAAAGCTTGCTTTTGCATATTTATCAGGACTAAATGACATTCTTATATCATCTGAAAAAGTTTTGACCACTTGCAGTTGTGCCTTTGTTTCTCATCTGATGAATTATACAGTTTAAATCATCCACAAGAAAATGAGAAATCTTTACAATTTGTTGTTATCTGGGAGTCAAATTGTAGCCATGACCTAATCTGTAAAGCAGACAGTTAATGGGTTAAGGGTAAGACAAAAGAGCAGCAGTGACAGTCACCCTGGAATATCCTTCTTTGAATTTTTATCCCTGGAGTAATAATTTGCCCTTTATTATGGCTTAACTGCAAACCGGTTTGCCACTGTTTTATGGTCATTGTACTGTCATCAATCAGTGTAGTGTTTATTTCATACATTTTTAAGCACTCTTTTATCCATGAATGTGGGATATTTTCAATTGCTTTTTTGTAGTCTGTCCATGCCATATTTAAATTCTTCCTCTTTTTACAGTTCTCCATTATGTCAGTATTTAACAGCAAATGGTCATTTCTTCCATATGACATTCTTTTGTTATCCTTTTGTTCTATTGTCGTAACTGAGTTTTCTTCTAAATGACTATAAATGACTATAAACTCTGTTGGCATTAATTCCAGTCTATAGTTTAAACATTGTCAGAAGGCAAGTTATTAGTCTATAGTTTTTAGGATAGCTTGCAGGTTCATTCTTAAGTAATAGTATTGTTTTCCTTGTTTTCTCTATTCAATAGTTCCATGATGGCATTCATTTTCTACACTTCTCTTCCCTTACTGCCCTGCGTTTTTCTCTTAAGGCTTTATCTGTTATTAATTTAACTGCACAGTAATATATCTTATTTACTTCAGTTATATTGCAAGGATTTCTATAAAAAGTCCTAATTACCGTGTTCATTTGTTTTATCAGACTTTTAACTTTTTATGTTTTATTGTCTTTCTGTAATAAATTTTGTTAATTGATATTAGTATGTCTGTCCATCTCTATTAAATCAAGCAACTCTTCTCTTAGATTATTTTCTTCTATACTGAGGGCATGTTCTTCATTCTCAGTTTCATGAGGGCTTTCTTCAGAAAGTTCCAGAGCATTTTCTTGTGCCACATTCTCTTCAGTTTCATCCTGTGTCATCTGTTGCTCTTTCATATGGGAACTCACTGGCTATCATACCATGACATTGACTGTGTTAATGTTGCCACAGTTTCCTGTTCATTCCCTTGCTGTGCAACTCCAACTAAACTTTTGTACTGGTTTCCTATGGAAGGATCCACTGCATCTTCATATGGCAACTGAGCAGATGCTTCCCTCTCCACTGGTTTCTCCTTAATGTGGGGATCCATTGCTCAAACCTTCTGTGGTCTTATCAGAATTAGATTTTCTACACTAAATCCTTCATTTTGCAGGTAATCCATAACCTCAGTTTTGTATTTCTTTAACCTCTCCATTACATTACCAATCCTCTTTTCTACTTTTCCTCTTTGTTTCCTTATTCTTTGTATTATAGCATTTTCCTCATCCAGATGTCTTTGCTTGTATTTCTCTTCCAATATCTTTGGTGCTGCTCTTTTTTATTGATTAGTTTTGCTTTCCTCTTTACATAAATATTGCACCATGTTTTGCTTTCTTCTTTGCATAAATATTGCACCATTTTAAATCTCTTTTTCTTTTCTATGTCCATATTTCTTTTTCAGATGTCTCCTGTTCTTCCTGTTGCTGTGATATAGCCAGTGTTAGACTTTCTACAATGAATTCTTCACTTCACAGGTATTCCATAACTTCAGCTTCTATTTTTTTAACTTAGACTTTACTAATCTTCTGTTAAATATTCCCTCCTTGTGATCTTATTTTTTTTTTTGTTGTTAAATATTCCATATCTAAATGTCTTTGCACGTTTCTTTGAATGTCTTTGGGGCTGTTTTTTTTTGTATTGATTAATTTGGCTTTGTCCTTTAAATAAATATTGCACCATATCAGATCTCTCTTTCTTTTCCATGCCCATATTTCTTTTTCATACTTTTCAAAAATCTGAATATAGTTTTTCTTTATATTTTCGCACTTCCTCAGTCAGTTCTTTTACTAAACGGCCCATGATTTTCTTGGTCTATGGGATCATCCTTTGTTATGATTCAAGACGAACAGGTGGGGTAGTTCGTTTATATGATTTATTACATTGAAACACATCAGGATGGATAGCAGCAACATAAAATATAAAGAAACTGATTAACTGACAGACCATTACATACATGCATGCTTACATCTAAAAAGCTCTCTAGAAAATGGCAGCCAGGCTTGCATGTGCTCAGTCTTTATATGCATGTGCAAGCCCATGGAAAGCTTCTTAAAGGTATACATACATACTGAGCTACATCCTCCCTATTTAGTGAATTGCCCACAATAACAATGACATTTGAAAAAGACATGCAATTATACAGACACTAAGAAACAAACACAATGTTCATGTCCAAGTTGCTGTGTATGTGGGAACATGGTCTGGAAATGCATTCTGATCTAGTGATATAGCAATTAGGACTAGGTTTAGTAACAGGGACAGTCATTAGTAAACAATCTGTTTCAGGAGTTTTGGGAATCTTCTCAGGAACGGGGACATTTCCTGGAATGTACTCTGGAGCTGGAACACTAGATAACTTACTCTGAGATCTAGAGTCTTTCTCACAGGCAAGATGCTGTATTACAGGCTCAGACACCAGTACCATATGTTTTTGATTCTACCTAAATTCTACTCCATGTGATTCCACAATGTACGATCTTGGCTCTGGATATACACTTTTCATGACTTCTATCTAATTAAAACCTTTTGATGTCTGCATTCTTACTATCTCCCCTTCTCGTAATGGATTGAGTGGTTTGCTGGCTTTATCATAATAGGGCTTCTGGGACAAACACCTTTTCATGAGTTGAGCTCTCACTGCTTTGTTGTTCTTGCCACATAGAACCAATAAGTTGCTAATAAGTGGTAGCATGGTTCTGGTTTGTCTTGACAAAAGCCTTAGTGCAGGTGAATCAAGATGTTTATCACAAGGAATATTTCTGAGATTCAGGAGATTCATCAAAATATCACTATTGTCTCTTTTTGACTTCTCTAGTAACTGTTTAATACTTTGAACTGCACATTCTGCCAAACTATTTGACTGTGGGTAGTCAGGGCTACTCATAATATGAGTAAGATCCCACTCTTCAGCAAATCACTTGAACTGCTGGCTTGTAAACTGTGTGCCATTGTCAGAAATAACTTTGTGCGGACTACGATGGACTGTAAAATAACGCTTCAACTTAGTTATGACAGTACTGGACACTAGATTAGGAAGTAGGTCAATCTCAAACTAATTTGAATAAGAGTCTACTAACACCAAGTAATGTTGACCATTCCATTCGAAAATGGCTGTGGCTACTGATAACCAAGGTAGTTCAGGAATATTGTTTAGCTGAAGTACTTCTTTCTGTTGATGTGGCTTAGTACTATTACATACAGAACAAGATGAAAGTACTCTCTCAGAATCCTTTGATGAGTTTATATTATATTCTCGAAAGCCGACAATATCAAAGCTGATATTGTCGGCACGAGAATAGCAAAAAGAGGAGAACATCGAACGTATAAACGGAAATCTCCTTAAGGGGAGATTTTCGTTTACTACAATGGAAGTGCAGTCTCGTAGTTACTATATTTAAGTAGTGGTGGGTGTGGGGGGTGAAGGGGGGGTCTTGCCCCCCCTGCTTAAACCCGTTAGGATACTTTTTTATTTTTTTTCAGTGTAAGTTCGATGTTTGAAGACATTGACCATATGGTGTCGACCATATGGTGTTCGATGTTTTCAACCATTGATCTTATAATACAGACCCTCCTTTGACATAGAAGGCCAAAATACTAATCCTCTCACCCTTCTTTTGGTAAAATTAGTTCCTGGGTGGCTACAATGCAAGATTGTAATATACTCTTGTTGCAAGGATTTTGGAACAATCACATTTGGATCTTTCATGATGATACCATTGTCAAACAAAATCTCATCTCTGTAAGGAAAATAAGGTTGTAGGTTTACTAGCAAACAAGATTGCTTTGATGGCCATCCTTGACTAATAAAGTGGTTGAGCATCTGAAGAACTGGATCTGAGGCTGCGTGACTTCTAAGCTCATCAAGATGTGTGGAAGAAAAATTTCTCACTTACATGACTTCAAAATCAATTTTCTCATTTTCATGTTGTTCAGTGGTATTTCTGGGTGATCTGAATAAAGTACCAGCAAGATAAAAAAGTTTGCTTTTTGTGTAGACAGGATTGAAATTATATTTTTGAAATTTCAACATCCTGCATTGCAATCTGGCAGGAGCTGTATGCATAGGCATTCTCAAAATAGTGACTAGAGGTTGATGATCATTTGCAATCTGGATAGGTTAACCAGAAATATAATCATGGAACTTCAAACATACAAACACAATTGCCAAGAGTTATTTCTCTATCTGTGCATACTGCATCTCAGTTTGGGTTAGAGTTCTGGATGCATTGGCTACTGGTCTACCCTCTTGAAGAATGACCGCACCAAGACCAAATTTTCGACACATCACAAGAAAGAGTTACTAGTATGTGAACATCATAGTATCTTAAAGTAGTTGGACTGGCAATTATCTGTTTCAGGACATCAAATGCTTTTTGTTGTTGTTCTAACCAGGACCAGGATACATCTTTGCATGTGAACTCTCTGAGTGGTGCTGAAAGCTAGCTCAAGTCTGGAATGAACTTGCCTAGAGAGTTAACTATGCCAAGAAAACCTTGTAGGGCTTGAACACTGTCTGGATCTGGCATCTCAAAAATTGTTGATTGCTTTGCTTGGAAGGATCTGGTCATAAGCCTGAAATGGTAAACAAATGACCACCATAAGTAACTTCTCATTGCCTGAATTTGCACATCTGAGGATTCAGCTTAATTCACATGCTCTTTCCAAAACTGTCTTGAAGTTTCTATCATGTTTGACTTCACCATTTCCTCCTACAAGAATAGCATATCACTGATATCCAAAAAATCTGTTCCGTGGCATGCTGGAAGACGTTACTGGCAGAATTTATCCGAAATAGCATTCTCAAAAATCTGTACCTGCCAAAAGGAGTATTGAAAGTGTTTAGCAATGAAAATTTTCAGTCAAGCAAAATTTGCCAAAATTAACTTTTTATATCTAAGACAGAAAAACAGTGGCATTTGGCATAAGAGCAGTGACTTTTTTGACTGTATGCATTAAATGATGAGGTCTTTTTAGTGTTTTGTTCAAATCTTGTGGATCAATACATATTCTGATATTATCTGAGCTTTTCTTATGAGCTACCACCATGGAAGATCCCCATTCAATACATTCGTCAACTGGACAAATCACACCTTGCTGCACCATTTTATCTAACTTGGCCTTGACTCTTTTCTGCATAACTACTGGAACTTTCCAGGCTGGTCTGAAAACTGGTCTAACTTCATGGAGTACACAACTGGGAGTTTGCCTAGTTTGTCTTCGAAAAGATCAGCCTATGTAGAAAAAATAGACTTGGTGAAATTAGAACAGTTTTCTTTTAAGCTTACATGGTGGACTTCCTTATTAAGTGAAAGCAGTCCCATTTTCAAACTATCTCTGAGGCCTAATAATGACTGTATGTGCCTTTTGACTACATACAATTGCAAGTCATAGATGTTCCCAGCAGAGTAACATGAAAGCACTACTGAACCTTCGGTCTGAATTTCTTCACTATCATAAGCAACAAGCTTTGCACACTTTGGCAAGTCAAGCTTTTCACCAGCACATACTGTTTCTGCTGACATACCATTGCACTTTGAACCTGTTTCAACATTGAACTCTGTGGGTCTCCCTTTAATCTCAACAGTACAAAATACTTCATTCTTTGCCCATAAATCTACTGCATTGACTGTTTCATTATGCACAGACACACCATCAACATAAAAGGTAGGGTCACAGCTTTCTAATTGATCAACTTGTCACTTTGAATGTTCTCTTTTAACAAAAGAATGAGCCTCTTTTGATTTACAAAACCTTTGAAAATTATCTCACTTGTTACATCCATGGCACCACTGACCAAAAGCTAAGCACTTTTCTCTTTTTGATACATGATTACCACCATAATTTTGCCAGTTGGCTATGAGGCTAGGTGAGGACAAATGCTTTGAGTTTGCTGACTCATCCTTGTGCTTCACTGAGACTGTGCATGCTCTGGAATTTGCTAGAAAGCTATGAGGTTTAAAAGAGGGCTGCTGCAGGTCCTGCACACTCCCATGGGCCTGTTTCTTTTAACCACATTCTGCATACTATCAACATTAGCACTAGAAGATACTGGAAGCATGCATTTCTCATTTGTAAGCATATTTGTGTGCTTTTCTATCAGCTCATATATTTGACAAATCTCAATGGCCTTATTCAAAGTTAAATCACTGTCATGAAGCAAAATCTTTCTCACAGCATCATCTTTAATAACACACACGTCTGTCTTTTATCAACTCATCCCTTAAATCACCAACTCTGCATGTTTTAGCTTTATTTCTCAAGTCAATTACATATGCTGCAAAAGTTTCAAGAGGCTTTTGATCCCTTGTGTAAAATAAGGGCATTTCCACTGTAATATGTGTTTGGGGGGGTTGCACATTTCTCTAAATTTACATTTTAGGCACTCTGGGTCTTACCTTGTTTCAGCCAGTACCACTATATGTCGCCCCCCCCCCTGCAAACAAAAGAGGTGCTTACACAAATCTATGGCTTCTGAATGAGCTAAATTAAGCAGAATAATGCTTTTGTACATGCAGCTTTGTCAGAAAATAAAACTTATATTAAAATATCGTACTCTTCCTCAAACATTCTCCAATTCTCTGCACTATTGTTATAAAATATAAGTGGAACAGGTTTTGAAATCCTTCAGCCATGCCAAAAAGTATGCTTAAACACACTACAAATATGGCCCTTGTAATTATGTAAGAACATGGAGACACACCACGGACCTGTAATAACATTCAAATGCACATTAAACTCTTCAAAATACTGTACTTTGTGAAATATGCTTTGAAATTGTTGTACTTTGCAAAATAACTGCACTGTAATACTGCACAAACTTGTGAACACTTTGTACACCTCAGATATCTCAAATAGCTTTAATTAATGTGAAAAAGTAGTACATAGCAAAAATATGCAGTACTTTTTTTCCTTATTTTATACATTTAATGTGATTCAGACATTAACCAAGTAACCAAGCCCAACAGCGAAAAATAATACTGCAAAAAGAAAAAAACATTACTCCAAAGCCACAAAACAGTATTTTTAATAAAACTTTCTCAGAAAGGTGGCGCCAAAGTACAAAACGTTTTACCTTCATAACAAATAAAATCCTAGTGCATGTTAAATACTAAAAACTAAAACCATATATACATGCATAAATATTAATACCAATAATCAAATTGCATTGATTAGTTTAAATACTGAAAAATACATATTATTTCATAGTAAAAAAATAAAACAGTACCTGCTTTCAACTTTAAAATGGGTTTGATCGATACACACTCATTAAGCCATCGGGGGTAGTAGCATTTAAGAGAACTTGCCAATACAGTTCCCTTTTCTCCACTAAGGTCTCCCAGTCGCTCCTCTTTCTAGTGCACCCACCTTTTTCAGAATAACAAACACAAATTTCCTATAACCAAGACACATGATGGAATGTTTATAAAGTGCATTACTTGTATTTTTGCTCTTAATAGCATAAAGGTGTTGGTAGATTCTCATACATAAGTGGCCATTGGTTTTGCTAATATAAAAAGCAGAATAGGTGGCACAAAAACTGATGTAAACAACTTCCTTAGTATTACAATCATATTTACCTATAACAGTAAGCAAATATGGGCAAGCTTTAACAGGGAAACTACTAACCTCCAGGATATAACTGCATTGTCGGCAGGCCCCACATTTTTTCATTCCACAACCATTAGTGTGACCATTCATTTGCTGCTTGTTGGTTTCAAAAATACACTTAAAATTGTTGTTGTTTTTGTAAACAAACTTGGGCTCATAGGTTCATACTAGGCTAACTGCCCTTGTGGGCCATTTTAAGCCTAGCGAATTACCCCACGTGAGAATCAAACCCTGCATCTTGTGCTTGTCAGGTAAGCACCTTAACCATTATACCATCCTCCCTTCAGGACCCAACCTACCCATAAGCCTCAATGAACCAAAAACAGTTGACCAATGTTTCTTAATCGTATCCTGTAATAAATAAACTGCCTGGATTATATTGCAAAACAAATAGTTGTGATGAATTATGATGGTCATATTGAGTATTAGTTCCTTGACCGTCAAGATTAAAGTTGAAAGCAGGTACTGTTTGATTTTTACTTTGAAATAAAATGTATTTTTTTCAATATTTAAACTAATCAATGCAATTTTAGCATTGGTATTAATATTTATGCATGTATATACGTTTTTAGTTTTTAGTATTTAACATGCACTTGGATTTTATTTGTTATGAAGGTAACAAAGTGTTTTGTATTTTATACTTTGGTGTGACCTGTCTTGGAAAGTGAGATGTTGCACAAGATGCTGCATAACATGCCTTGCTCTTGGGTGCTACCCACTCAATGAACTGAGGTCATTTTTTTGTGGTATTTAAAGGATGTGAGGTAGTGTATGTGTTTGTCTGATGATGCTTCTGTAGCATTGGAAATGAAAGCGCTTACATTAGGTTTAGTAAAATACCATTTTGTGGCTTTGGAGCAGTGTTTTTTTCTTTATTCTTTTTGCAGTGATTCAGACATTATTTCAAACATTTTCGTAATTATTTTGAATATTTTTTATCAATATGTCATAGTTTCAGACATTTTGTTGAACTAAAAATTCATTTTGAGTGTTCGGAGTGCTTTGTTTTATATTCTTTGAGAAGAAATCATTTAAGCAAGTTTTAGTACCTGGAATTTGTTTCTGACCTGATTTGTGAGTAGTTCGTGCAGTAGGGATGATCCACTGGTGTAAATTCCTCCAACTTTAACTGAGTGCCTCTTGGTCTTGATTATGGATCACACTTTTGACACCATGCCACTCATCCTTTGTTATGATTCAAGACAAACAGGTGGGTTAGTTTGTTTATTATATAGAAACACACCAGGATGATAGCAGCAACATAAAATATAAAGTAACTGATTAATTGACAGACCATTACATACATGCATGCTTACATCTCAACAGCTGTCTACAAAATGGCAGACATGCATGTGCTCAGTATTTATACACATGTGCAAGCCCATGGAAAGTTTCTTAAAGGTATACATGCATAATGATCTACAGTCTATATAATATTTTTCAGAAACTGTTGTATTAACGAACACAATTTTTTATTTGAAGCTTCTGATAGTTTTTCTTGTGCAAGTATTTTTCTTTCCTCTAATTTCTCTCTTAATCTTTTTGTATATCTTTTGTCTGGAAATTCTGGGCTTCTTGCTTATGGTAACAATACATTATTTCTTATCCTCAGTAGTCCACTCTATTGTCTTGATAGCTCTTTTTAGGCCTATCAGTTTTTGTGGACTACAACTTCCTTCTACAACAAGGGGTCCATCATCCCCCTGGGCATGGCCAAGCCCTGTTGAAGAAATAATGTTTTTGTGTCTTGAGGATTCTACACTGTCATTTTTTCCATTACTGGCACCAGTGTGCCTACAAGAATTGGACACTTTTTTTATCCTGGGTCTTGTGCACCCAGCTATCTTTTTTCTTTTTTTAACCTACTTCTGTCCATGATATATGCTATATAAAATATAGTCTATATATATCAGTGTCGTCTTGGTGAGATTGTGTAAAAAACAGTTTTCACCTCTTAAAGGTACTCACCAAGACTTGATGAGGAATTAAATTCCAGCAGTACTACTCTCTTTTGTGTGCTGATTTATCATCTCTCCATTCAGACCCCTGGCTCAGTATAGTTGACTTCATTTACAATGTGCCCTATATACAAATGTGTATTGATTTTCAGGTTGCAGACATGGCTAAAGAATGTTTTGTGGTTGTCCTTGATCTTGGAGGCAAATTTACTTCAAATTTGCTTTGTTACACTTTATTTGTCCTCTGAGTTGCTTGTTTAGTTTGATGAGAATGTTTTCATCCTGCTGGGTGCTGCTCTTCATAATTTTTGCCGTGATTTTCTTCCTTCTGTTATGGCTTGTTTTTTTCATTTAGATCTGTTCTTCTTCCTGGTGGGTATAGCTGCCTCTATTCAGCTAATAACATGCTTGTATAGGGTTTCACAGAGCAGTTCTGCATAAGCAGCAGTGTTCTCAAGGTTTATGGGGGTTTAAAATTTTTCAGGTTGTCACTTAATAGCATGAAGTTAGCCATACAGTAGTTCCTGAATATTCCAGGGCTAGCTGGGAGTCCATGTTTCATTTTTACTTCAAAGGAGCCATTTTGTGGTCTGACCTTACCAGGGAAGAAATTACAGTAGGGGTGTGCAGCACTATCCCATATTAGTGAAGACCAGATCCAGTATGGTTGCATCCCTGACTGGTGCATTGACAATCTCGTCCAGAATCTCTGTGTGTGTATGTTTGCTGTCATGTAGGATTCCCAGTTAATAATGGGGTAACTAAAGTTACCCATGAATATGACATTGGGTTGGATGGTGAGTGTTTTCAATAAGTTTAAATGCATGATATGGGTTTCTTTGGTCACAGAGCAGGACCTATAGCTCACAAGGAAGTAGTATTGGATTTTGCCTATGGTGATTTGAACATAGAGAAGGTCAAGTGCATTGTCCTGTTTGAACAACCTTGAGGTAAATTTATTTTTGATGTAAATCAAGACACCTCCACCTTTAGTTTCTGTATGTGTAACAGTCAGTCTAAATGTGTGGAAGGCATTATAATCTTGCAGTATTGGTGTGCTCACTGTGAATTTAAACCATGTCTTAGTGACCGCACAGATGTCAACTTTCTCTAGAGTGAAGAGATTTTCTAAGGCATGGAGTTTTTTTGTTTAGACTCCTAGCATTGATCAGTAATACCTTTGGATTTTCTTGGTTTTGATTTGCTATGTCGGAAGTACTTTCAGTCTGGCATTGCCTAAAAAAAGGCACTACTGGGGAAGACAATGTTTTAGCTAATATTCAAATGTTTAGAGGGGAAGAGATGCAGACCATTCTTGGTAAAACAGCATGGTCTGTTGAACATCTTCTTTCTTGCTGACAAATTTTGCACCCCCTTAGAATGACACCAGAAATTAAGGCAATTAATAAAGTCAGTCATCCTTTGTTGGTATTGTGGCATCATCCTTGTTGAAGGTACAGTGCTGTTCAATGCTAGGCACATTCCAGCCCTGGATACATATTCTGAGAGCTCCATGTTGTTTCTCTTTATATAGCCTAGGGAGGTCCATCTCAGGTCATTTACACACACATGGATTATGTCTGAGTCATACTGGTATTTATAATCCAATGACCTGAGTGTGTGCATAATGTGATGGAACCTACATCCTGTTAAGCAACTGACCTTCACAGTCTCTTTACTCAGGCTGACAAGAGGCACATCAGAGTATCTCACAATGGGATCTCCAATGACCAGAATTTTGGATTGTGTGACAACTTGCCTTATGGGCTAGGAAGTAGAGACTCCATGGGATGTGGCTGTACGTGCTGATATGGATGTTGTTTTGAAGGAGTGGATCTGGGGCTACTGAGGGTATCTGTTATGTGTGCTTCATCTAGGAGGCCTTTGGGGTTTAGGAAGGTTACATTTAAGTGCCTCTGCATATGTGGGTCTATACGTGTGATTTGAATTGGGCACAGTGTGTGTACTCCTGACAACCTTAATGAAATTAGGAGTGCTTTTTTGTGTGAGCTTTGCCTCCAGTGACACTGTGTAAATACATATCTCACATACCATATCAGTTAATTTGAGAATTATCTGATTGTCAGTAAACACGAGGCAACTTAATGTGTAAATAAAGATGATTCCAAAAGAGTCGTATTTTCTGTTATACACATCGATCACTACAACGGGTTTCATTTATGCTGTAAAACAACACTTAAGATCCCTTGAGTTGGTGCTTATGTCACAAGTGGACTTGAAGATGTGCAGTATATCTGAGATGACTGTGTCTGTAGAGGCTCATTAGCCAGAATGGTACTCAGAAGTGGGGACAAGACTTTGAAATGTCAGTGTAGCTTTAAGATTTTGGGCCCCTTGATTGCCTTGGTGAGTAAGTGTTCTGGTCATTCAAGTGACATCAATTTGTAATGGCGTTTTGTCAATCTTCTAGTTACAGGGCATGTCATGACTACCGAAGGAGACTATTATACATGGTTTGGCATATATTTTTAGTCCTTCCTGTTGACACCAGCTGTTTGGGAAAAGTCTGCTTGCAGTATTCTGTTGTGCTCTGAAGAGTTTATGAATGCAAATAGTTTACAGTTATCTGCATACCTGATCAGCCGTAAATACTTAGCATTAGCATTGACTTCTGGGAAATAAATGCATAAGTTGAATGGCCCAAAGAATGAACCCTGGGATACATAACTCGTGATGGGTCTTCTGGAGATGAGATGCTCAGTCTGATTGATTCAGAGATACTGCTTAAGAAGAAGACAGGCAGAGTATTATCCTCTTGTCCTGGGGTCACTTGCATTGTGATGCTTATTAGTCTTATTTCCCTTTTTTTCAGAGACATCAGCATCACCTGGAACATCAGGATTACCATATGAAAGACCACCTGCAGATGGTAAGCGCAAATGTTCTTTCATTAGTAATAACCATTACTTAGAATTAAGTCTGAGGAAAGATTAAAAAATATTGCATTATTTTAACATCTGAAATTGTTTAACATGAGTTTGTAAAACCAACTTTGGATCATTTCCACTCACTATTTCTCTCCTTTTTGTGTTTATTGATCATTATCACAGGAGATCCTGATAATGGCTATGTAAAACTCATACCACCTGATGTCAGAGTATTGGTAGCCTCTGACGATGATGGTGGCCATTTAGAGGCATAGTCAGAGTGCAGAGAATCAGTCTGACATCGAAGTTGTGGTTCTCACATCCACTGGCTATATTTTGGACACAGTCAGTATGCCTATGCATACTGATTCCACTTTGGCCTAAGACACAGGACAGGTTGAGGGTGACACAGTGGATCAGAGTAGTGTGGTTATTCCAGATGCAGACCTGGTTAAGTCTAGATATTTACTAGGCTAACAATCACAAGGGCCTTTTAATCCTAGCCATGCATCCCAAATCTCTGACCAATTCTGTTACCCTTCAGAAGTGTATGCAGGGGCTTGGGAGATTAAACATTTACAAGCAAGGGCATGGGAGATGAAACATTTTCATGTTGCCTGTGTCCATTAGAGACATAGGTACAAAACCAGGGATGAATTTCCTGTTCCCCATCCAACTGTTCAAATTATGCTTGAATTGGGTTAGGGAGCAACTCTGTTTCACATGGATGTACAGCCTGTTCCAGAGATAGCGGAGTCTCTGAGATTAATACCAGTCTTTCAAAAAGGTCCTATTTATACCAAAGGCAAGGTTTTAAGTACGTAGAATGGGTAATTCTGGTGTTGTTAGTTTTGCAGATATGCAGGAAGTCCATCAGAGTGGGGTCTCACAATGCCCTGTATGCCAGGCATAGATCTACCCTCAGCGGCCTGTATGAAACAGAATACAGGAAAAGGGCCTTGAGGTAGCCTGCCTAGGACATGTTACTTACACCTTGTATTCTTTTAGTGAGGATCCTCTGTGGACTTTCGAATTTTTAGATATGCCTGGTTAGGTACATCCCAAAGGGCACATTGTACTCAATCATAGGTCTGATGAATCCAAATACAGTAGAACAATGACTCCCTTGGATCTAGATTCCATACCTTTGTTTATAAGTTGCACAACATGCAATGATTTCTTCACTGCTATAGACATGTGATTGTCAAAGGTTAGATTACTCTATATGTGTGTCATTTAATCCAGGACTACTGGCTCAGCTCTCTGGGGTGTGTTTTCAATAAAACATTTACCAGAGGTAGATGACGTCCTGAAGGATACTGTTATGCTTTTCTTGACATTTAGTTTTAGAACATGGCTCTGACACCAGTTGTTTGTTTGTGTCAGTCTCTTCATGGAGAACATTTGCATCAGTGTGAGATTCAGTGACAGCTCCTAATTTGTGATCATCTGCAAATTTAGTTTGCCAGAGGCCATTGACATTGGTCTTCACTTCAGTGAAGTAAATGTCAAAAAGGAGCACTCCCAAGACCAATGCCTGAAGAACTCCACTTGTGATTGGCCTCTATGTAGAGGTGGGCTTGCCAGTTCTAACTTCCGGGGTCCTGTCTGTGAGCCAGCTGGCTATCCACTGAGTGACATAAGAGCATGCACCTAACATCTTGAGTTTGTCAACAATGCTCGATGTATTGTGCCAAATGCCTTGGCCAGGTAAAAGTAAGCAATGTGAAGCAAATTTTCCTCATCTATTGCTTTGGCCAACTTCTCAAAAAAATCCAGCAAGTTAAAAAGGAATCGCCTGCTTTGACAAAACCAAATTGGGTTGGGTCTAGTGTCTTGAGGTCATTATTGATCATTGCCATAATAATTTTTCCATGGCTTTGCATATGAGGTTAGTGAGACTGATGTGTCTGTAGTTTACAGCTGGTGTAAATGGCCCACCTTTGTGCATAGAGATGACTGTTGCTATTCTCCATTCATGAGGCACAAAGCCTGTTTGGAGGCTACAGTTAAATAGTATTTCCAGAGGCCCTTATAGGTCATGTTTCATGCTATTTAGAAGACATCCTCAGATACTGTCTGGGCCCATTGATGTGGTGTTCTTGGCCTTAGAGAGACCATTAAGGATGTGTTCAATATTTATAGCAGGGGGAGTTATATGTGATGGTATTTCTTGAGGGAAGGTTGAAGGAGAGAGAGGAGTAAAGTTGGAACTGAATTTGTTGGCCAGTAGGTTTGCTATATCTCCTGGATTTTTTAAATTTCTCCAGGTCTTTTGGGTTTCTAATACAATGATAGCAATGGACCCCATTCTTAAGTCAAAATATGATTAAAATCATGACATTAGTATTGTTTCAATCTTTGATGTTAGCCAGAAGTGCTCTTCACAACATCCACAATATGCCCAGTAATGACTCTTTCTGAAATTCATATGGAGTCACATGTATTATTAACATATCCAAGTACGACTGTAAATTCTTTTTTGTAAGACCCATTGTTTCTTCTACTATTGCAACTGTCTGGGTGTCCTTCTTCCACATTACCCTCATTTCTGCCCGTAAATACTGATATTTTATGACTTTGTATCTCTCTCTGTACATAAAACACTGTGATCACTAGGAGATCATTTTGTGGTCTGACCTTAACAGGGAAGAAATTACACTAGAGGTGTGTAGCACTCTCCCATATTAGTGAGGACCCAATCCAGTATGGTTGCACCCCTGGTTGGTGTACTGACAATCTGGTCCAGCGAGTTTGTGTTTACAAAATCCAGAAATCTCTGTGTGCATGTTTGCTGTCATGCAGGATTCCAAGTTAAGAATGAGATAACTAATGTTACCCATGAATATGATATTGGGTTGGATGGTGAGTGTTTCCAATAAGTTAAAATACATGGTATGGGTTTCCTTGGTCACAGAGCGGGACCTATAACTTGCAAGGAAGTGGCATTTGATTTCGCGTATGGTGATTTGAACATGGAGAACCTCAAGTGCATTGTCCTGTTTCATCAGCCTTGAGGTATATTTATTTTTGCTGTAAATCAAGACACCTCCACCTTTACTCTCTGCCAGTGTAGTAGTTAGTCTAAATGTGTGGAAGGCATTATAACCTTGCATGCTGGTGTGCTCACTGTGAGTCTAAACAATGTCTCAGTGACTGCAGAGATGTCAGCATTATCTATGCTTAAGAGATTTTCTAGGGAGTGGAGTTTTTTTGTTTAGGCTCCTAGCAGTGAGCAGTAATACCTTTGGATTTTCTTGGTTTTGATTCGTTATGTCGGAAGTACTTTCAGTTGGCAATCCCTAAAAAAGTCATTATGAGGGAAGACGATGTTTTAGGTAATATTCAAAAACCTAGAGGGTAGATGTGCAGACCATCCCTTGGCAAGCAGCGTGGTCTGTTGACCATCTCATTCCATAATGACAAACCTTAGAATGACACTAGAAAGTAAGCTCATTATTAAAGTCACTGATGTTTTGTTTGTATTGTGGCATCATCCTTGGTGAAAATAGAATGCTGCTCAATGCTATGCTCATATAGGGTTTCCACCTTTTCAAATGCCCAAAGTGGGACATTTTTGGTACAAATGGCAGATTTTGCAGGCCAAAACATGCCCACGGCCAGTACAAAAAACAGAACTTCACTTTTTTGCCTAAATAAAAGCTTATTCTTGTAGCATTTTAGTTGCTTATTCTGTTTCTTATGACATTTAGATATTTCAGATACATAATAAATGTTTTATGCAACTATTACATAAAAATATAGGAAATGATTTTGTCCTAAAATCTCAGGACATTTGCCATTTTTACAATTTTTTTGCAGGACACAACTGCCCAAAGAGGGACTGTCCCTCGCAAAGTGGGACAGGTGGTAACCCTATGCTCATACCAGCCTGGGACACATACTCTGAGAGCTCCATGATATGTCTCTTCATATAGTCT
Source organism: Protopterus annectens (assembly GCF_019279795.1). Classification (NCBI taxonomy): domain Eukaryota; kingdom Metazoa; phylum Chordata; order Ceratodontiformes; family Protopteridae; genus Protopterus; species Protopterus annectens. The sequence goes on along the minus strand of NC_056741.1, from coordinate 112,433,337 downwards.
AGTGAGGCTTTTCTCAGGTCATTTACACCCACATGGACTATGACTGAGTCAGACTGGTACTTGTGGTCCAATGACCCGAGTACGTGCATAGTGTAACAGATCTTAGGTCCTGATAAGCAACTAATAGTGACTTTCTCCTTACATAACCTTGTGACAGAGACATCAGTGTGTCTCATAATGGAGTCTCCAATGACCAGAATGCTGGATTGTTTGGTAGCTTGCCTTATTGACTTAGACGTTGAGATTCCATGAAATGTGTCTGTATTTGCTGATGTGGATATTGTCTTGAAAGAGTGCATTCTGGTCTTTTGAGGGTATCTGTTATGCGCACTTCATCTAGGAGGGCTTTGCAGTTTAGGAAAGTTACATTTAAGTGCCTCTGTGTATGTGGGTCTATATGTCTGCTTTGAATTGTGGATGATGGGTGCAGCATGTGTACAGCTGACAACCTTATTGACATTAGGAGTGCTTTTATGTGAGAGCTTTACCTCCAGTGACATTATGCTACATCTCTCACATACCATATCAGTTTGTTTGATAATTATCTGATTATCAGTAATCATGAAGCAACTGACGTGTAAATGAAGATGATTCCAAAGGAGTGATGTTCTCTGTTATACACATCGATCACTCCAACGTGTTCTATTTATGCTCTAAAAGAAATTAAGATCTCTCGAATGGGTGCTTATGTCACCACCGGACTTGAGGGTCTGCAGTAGATCTTAGTTGAGTTTATTTGTGCAGGCTCATTAGCGTGAATGATACTCAGAAGATGCCAAAAGTCACTGCTCCGGCACTATTAAGGCTTCCCTTATTAAATCTTCTTCAATTCTTGTTTCATCTTGTATATATACCATCAATATATACCATCAACGAGACGAGGAATATTTTTGCAGTTTAATATTAAAATCCAAAAACAAAATCCATAGACCAAAAACACATAGATTAAGCGCTTTCGTCTCCTTTACGGAGACTTCATCAGAATCTATATAACATTGTTCATTTGCATTTTTATACCTTCCAATAACATGTCGAATTAGTTAATTAACTAGTGTAACAATTAACCACATTTAAAGAGACATTCCTTTTCTTAGCGTAGTGCTCCTGAATATATTGGGATAACCAATACTAAAAAACAATCATCGTTCAATGTTGCTAATTAATGAATACTTTTGTAATAAATATTTTTATAAATTCATAGTGAAATTAATATTTTTATAAATTCATAGTGAAATTAAATAAACAGAGGCTCAAGAACAAATTCTCTATAAACTTGTATTATGAGTTAAAAATGCGCATATAAACATAGTGTTGAGTAAATATAAATACAAATATAAATAAGTATGTATATAAAAATATTAATATTAGTATATATATGTGTATATATAAATATAAAATTAGAATATATAGGTGTGTATAATATAAATTGATTATGTCCCATAAAAAATAGAATATACTATATAAATATATAAATATATGTGAGAGTATATATAGGAAATACTGTATAAAAACAGAAGATATGTATATAGTAATTTGTGAATACGTATATACATGTATGCCCGTATTATGTCTCTATATAAACATGTGTGTACTGTGATGTAATGTAAGTATAGTGTCACATTGTAGTAACTCATTATAATAACTTAATGTATATAGTGGATGTTAAAATAATAATAATAATACTGAACTGTGTATACAATGAACAAATACCATCAATAAATGACATCAATAAATAACATCAATAAATAGTAGCCCTTAAAATTGAGAAAAATTAAAAATTAAAGAAAAATCACACAATGTAATATTTTAAGCCATTGTAAGGGCAGATGTAAATACAGATATAAGAGCAGATGTAATAAAATATCTATAAATGCAGATTTAAAACAACTATAAAAACAACAACTGTAAAGCTATAAAGGTTGAAAAATTTATATATACACATATATATACTAATATTAATATTTTTATATACATACTTATTTATATTTATATTTACTCAACACTATGTTTATATGCACATTTTTAACTCATAATACAAGTTTTTAGAGAATTTGTTCTTGAGCATCTGTTTATTTAATTTCACTATGAATTTATAAAAATATTAATTTCACTATGAATTTATAAAAATATTTATTACAAAAGTATTCATTAATTAGCAACATTGAACGATGATTGTTTTTTAGTATTGGTTATCCCAATATATTCAGGAGCACTACGCTAAGAAAAGGAATGTCTCTTTAAATGTGGCTAATTGTTACACTAGTTAATTAACTAATTAGACATGTTATTGGAAGGTATAAAAATGCAAATGAACAATGTTATATAGATTCTGATGAAGTCTCCGTAAAGGAGACGAAAGCGCTTAATCTATGTGTTTTTGGTCTATGGATTTTGTTTTTGGATTTTAATATTAAACTGCAAAAATATTCCTCGTCTCGTTGATGGTATATATTGATGGTATATATACAAGGTGAAACAAGAATTGAAGAAGATTTAATAAGGGCAGCCTTAATAGTGCCGGAGCAGTGACTTTTGGTGTTTTGTGCTACTTTTGGATACTCAGAAGATGGACAAGGATTTGAAATGGTCAGTGTAGCTTTATGATTTTGGGCCCCTTGATTGTCTTTGTGAGAAAGTGTTGTGGTCATTCAAGTTGAGATAAATGTTTGGACAAGTACATACCAAAAGGGACATTTATTCAATAAATGCCCTAATAAGTGCCAAATACAACGGAATGATCACATCTCTGTACCTGAACTTATTTACCTGACTATTAAGCTACAAAATTAAAAGGACGTTCTTACAATAATGGATGAACGGTGATCAAAAGATATTTTTTTTTCACATAGCTTTCTCAGTCCCTAACTATTTGATCAATTTTTAATGGTGTCTTGTCAGTGTTATTGTTAAAGGGCATGTCATGCTTGCCAGTAGAGACTGTTATACATGTTTTGACATTTAGTTTTAATCCTTCCTTATGACACCAGCTGCTTGTTTGGAAAAAAGCACACTTGGAATATTCTGATGTCCCCTGAAGAGTTTATGAATACAAAACATTTACAGTTATCTGCAAACCTGATCAGCCATAAATGCTTAACATTATCACTGATTTTTGAGAAATAAATGCAAAAGAGTAGTGGCTCAAAGACTGAACCTTGGGATACACAGCTCGTGACATGCCTTTAACAGATGAGATGGTCAGTCTGATTCATTCTGAGATATTTCTTGAGAAGAAGATAGGCAGAGCAATATTCTCTTGTCTTTGTGTCATTTGTATTGTGATTCATATTAGTCCACCTTCTCCTTTTTCCAAGAGCATAAAGATTATCATATGAAAGACCACCTGCAGATGATAAGCAGAAATGCTCTTTCATTAGTAATAACCATTACTTAGATCTAAGTCTGAGGAGAGATTAAAAAGTATAGTATTCTTTTAACATCTGAAATTGTTTAAGTTTGTAAAACCACGTTTGAATCATTCTCACTCACTATTTCTCTCCTTCTTGTGTTTATTATTCATTTTCACAGGTGATTCTGACAATGGCTCTATAGAACTCATACCACCGGATGTCAGAGTATTGGTAGCCTCTGATGATGTTGGTGGTCATATAGAGGCACAATTGGGGTGCAGAGGTTCAGTCTGACATTGAGGTTGTGTCTCTCATATCTACTGCCCTGATTATGACCCAAGGGCCTAAGTAAGCCTAGCCAACAAAGTTCCCTGGCTTACACTAACCCAAGAAAGTTAATTTCCTTTCCCCTGTCGAGCAGAGCCACAGAAGTGATCCCTGGGGTGTATTTCCTATTTCCCATCCACTCATCAAGATTTTTCTTGAAGAGTGTTAAAGACGAACTTTGCTTGACATAGATTGGTAGCTTGTTCCAGAGTATGGGAAGTCTGTGGGACATGAATCTATCCCTCCAGCAAGTCCTGTTTATTGTGGTGACAAGGTTTAGGTCCCTAGAGCATGTAGCACAGAGGGACTGGAATTTCATTAGGTGTAGGATGTCCAACAGCTCTGAGTTTGACATAGCTTTATATGTTAGGCAGAGATCACCTCGGAGTAGGCGATATGCTACAGAGTAAAGCTGGAGTTTTTTGAGACGATCAGTGTAGGGCATCTGTTTGAGGCCAGTAATCCTCTTTGTGAGGTACTTCTGTGGCTTTTCCAGCTGCTGCAGATGTCTTGTGAGGTACATTGCAAAAGGGGCGTTGTACTTTATAATGGGTCTAATGAGTGTCGAGTAGAGGGGAACAATTACGTCTTTTTTCCTGGATGAGAACCCTTTTGTGATGAGGTGTGCCATGTCGAAGGATTTCCTGACTACTGTGGCAATGTGCTTATCAAAGCAGAGACTACCACCTGGGACCCAAGGTCTCTTATCACACATTCAGTGTTAAGAAGACTGTCACCTATGCGGTAGTTCATGGGTACAGAGTTTTTACCAAAGGGGATAACATTGCACTTTTTGGCATTGAGCTTGAGGCCATGGCTCTGACACCAGGCATCTGTCTCAGTGAGGCCCTTCTGTAGGATGTCCACATCATTTGGGGACTAGACTATAGCTCCTAGTTTGCAGTCATCTGTGAACTTCATTAGCCAGACACCTTCTGTGTTAGCCTGTACTTCAGAGAAGTATATATCAAACAGGAGAGGTCCCAGGACTGATCCCTGTGCTACTCCACTTGTCACTGGTTTGAAGTCAGATTTGGAGTCTGCAACTTTTACAGTGTGGGTTCTGTCAGTCAGCCAGTTGGCAAACCCATCTTGTGACATAGGGATTTATACCTAGTTTAGTGAGTTTAGGTATAATTCCAGAATGGGGGATGGTGTAGAAAGCCTTGGCGAGGTCAAGATAGCCTCTGTGAACCACCTTACCCTCGTCTATGGCTTTGATGACTGCCTCAAAAAAGTCGACCAGATTCAGGAGGCATGATCTGCCTTTCACAAACCCGAACTGGGTGGGGTCCAGAGTTTGGAGGTTACCAATGTCTGTTTATGAATTCTATGATGATACGTTCCATGGCCTTGCAGACTAAGCTCATCAGGCTAATAGGGCGATAGTTCCCAGGATCAGTGGTGGCTTCCCCTTTGTGGAGTGGGATAACTATTGCTGTGCACACTTCAGTGGGCACAAAGCCTGACGTGAGGCTATGATTGAACAAGGTGAGGAGCCAGTTCATTCTGAAGTTCGTGTAAAATGCAGCCTGGGATGTTGTCCGGTCCCATGGATGCTGTGTCTTTGGCTTTAGAGAGAGTGCTGCTTTTATCTGTGAAGTTGTGATTACAGGGACTCTGCAGTCTTCCTATATAGATATGGGCCATTTAGGGGGTGAGAGGGGGCTAAAGTTAGCACTGAACATATCTGCCAGGATGTTGGCAATATCAGTTGGTTCTGTAATTTTTGTGCGATTGTGCTGTAACTCAGAGCAGATCTGGCTGTTGCCATTGAGATTCTTGACATAACTATAGAATGCTTTGTGGTTGTTTTTAGAATCAGTGGCAATCTTGTTTTCATAGCTAGCTTTGGAGGAACTTATAAGGGATCTCAGCTTCTTGCTGAGGGTGACCAGGGAGCTCCTCCACTCATGGGATTTCACTCGCTTTTGCAATAATTTCTTCCTTCTGTTGTAGAGTTTGTTTATGGCAGGGGACCACCAGATTCACTTCCTTTTTTTGGAGATAGCATCTTGGTTCTGTTTGGGATAGCACGATCCATGCACTCGTGTAAGTGCTTATAGAATGCATTTGTGTAGGATCCAGCAGTCATAACTGTATTGTCCATATGCATGGGTGTCATGAAGTTCGCCACTTCTGTCTTAAGAAGCAGGAAGTTGACTTTGGAGAAATTTTTTACCATGGTTTCCTTAATGGGGGGGGGGTGAGGACGGGATGTAGATATCTAGGGTGATTAGCTTATGGTTGGAACTGACCAACGAGGAGTTGACTTCAGGTGTGCAACACTAGTCACTCATGTTGGTAATGACTAAGTCTAGGATATTGTTGCCCCTGGTGGGGGTGTGGATAAGTTGATCCAGGGCATTGGAATTTATGAATTCCAGAAAGTGCTGAGCGAAGGAGTTGGTACAGGAGTAGGTACATGAGTAGTTTTCTCATTATGCCTACACACACCCATTCCACTTTTACTTAAGATATAGTACAAGTTGAGGGTGATAAGGTGGATCAGGGAGGGTAGTGTGGTTACTCGAGATACAGACCAGGTTGAGTCTGCCCATAGCCATTGTGGGGGCATAGCACCACACAGGAAGGTTGCTAGAGGTGCTTGGAGGAGATCTACTATCGACCCTTGTCCTGATGCTGTTATGTCATTATGTGCCACCAGATTAATGTATCATGCAAGCACAAGCATGTTCCACAAGGGCCTTGGGAAAGATTGTGTGAGTCCTAAATGTGGCGCATTCTGATGTGGGTGATTGCTTCATCCTTGTTGGTGATTCACTGGAAGGATGAATGGCATCCTAATTGGTCAGTGTTTGTCTTAGAAAATCTGCTGGGGAGGGATGGCATCCATGTATTGATTGATCTGCAACACCCTCTGTTGTTATCTGACTTAGCCATGCAGGAATCCTCTCTTGTAGTAGCACTAATTCCATGGATCTATCAGTGATTGAGGTATCCGCATCCACATGTGGTACACAATTGGGTCACTGTCTTGGATGTTGACATGAAGAGAGCTCATCCAGCAGACATTGCTCACATTCATGTAGCACTCCCACTTTGAACCGTAGATGTTGAAGTCACAGTGCAACTTCGGGCAGAGGCAGTTCAGGTGGCTGGAAGTGATGACACTGAAATGGCAAACCTACCATGCATGGGTCACACATCTGACAGAGCAGGATGTAGTAATTGCATAGAACTTGATTGTGTTTATGTAGACACACACACATTTCACAAGAACTGCCCCTACCAGCTCACATACATGTAAGCTGAGAATACCTTAATGTTGATTGGGATGTATGTCATGTTAGTGGCCCTGAAACATTTCCTGCTTTACAGAATGTTCTTTGATTTTTGCTCCCACATACTCACTACTTTGGTGTCAGCCTTGGCCTACTGCCTCCCTGTGCAAATGATGATGATTGTACCATGCCCTCTGCTCATTTGAGGTTGACTTAGGGTTTTGGCAAATCTTGTTTCAGTAGTTCATTCTCTTTCCCCAACCTTTATATATATATATATATATATATATATATATATATATATATATATATATATTTAAAAACTACACACACACACACACACACACACACATATACATATTTAAATATATAAATATATATATATATATATATATATATATATTTATGGGGTCTACCTCAACCCATCGAAATTACGTTTCAATGAAACATAATTAGGCAAACTCCTTTTCGCGAAAGTGCATTTTTACGAAAATGCACTTTTGCGAAAAGGCAACTAAGCGAACAACAGTGGGGCCTGTTGCTTAGATCATGACACAGTGGGGATAAGGGAATATTCCTTTTTCCCCACTGCAGTGCGATCTTGGAGTGAGGATATAAATGTAGTGGAGGTGCAGGGGGGGTTGCCCTCCTGCATAAATGTGGTTCATGTTCTGGGTTTTTTTTGTCTTTTTTTTTTTGGTTCATTTGTATTTCGCAAAAGTGCATTTTTGTGAAAATGCACTTTCACGAAAATAATTTGTCTGTTTGCGTTTCATTGAAACGTAATTTCAGTGGGTCGAGATAGACCCAAACACACACACACACACACACACACATATATATATATATATATATATATATATATATATATATATATACATACATATATATATATATATATATATATATATATATTTATACACTCTACCCTTTTTGCTTACTACACCTCTGCCCATTTAAACCAACGTAATGACTTTATTTCATTGATGCCTATAGCACTTTTTTGTGTACTTAACACCTGTAGCTCCTTTTTGTATCCTGGCATTTTTGTATCTGGTTTCCTTAACTAGGTTACTTACCAATAAATAATAGGCAGGATAAGAAAAGGCACGGTATAAGTAACAAACTGAGTCTAAGACTGTCATCTAGGGATTGCTGCAATGGGGATATTAACCACTGTTTGTAATTTGTTTTCCACATTTTCATACTTATATTTATAGATAGGTAACTGAGAAAATTACATGTTATTGGTGGGGTACAGTGTAAAATATCATAGTGGAAGACAGAAATGTACTTGTCAATTTCAATGTATAGTACACTAGGTATCGGTAATTGTTTTCTAGAAATTATGGCCATATGCACTATTTCCATATGCATATTAATAGTTCCAAAACTAAGTGACTTACAAACTACTTCATGGCATCAGATAAAACCTTAGATGATGTTGAAGAAAATTATTGTTGATATTTTCATTCTACGCTGCACATTTTCATATGTAAGTTTTAACTTTTAAATGTTTCATCTTCCAGACCCCTGCATACACTTATCAAGGGTATCAGAACTTCTCAGAGATTTGGGATGCAAGGCTAAGCTTAAAAAGGTCATTGTAATCATTAGCCTAGTAAACACCTATGAACCTGTGAATCTTGGTGGTATTTCTATGGTGAATTATAGAGTTAAGCACAATGCTTTATATGTATTAAATGCTGATATATCTATACACAGGGTGAAAAACTCTCAAAATACAAAAACAAAGTGTTTTTCAGGAAACATCAGCCTACCCCCCCCCCCCCCCCGCGTGACTTTGTTAACACACACACCAAGTCTGATCACGTGCACAAATGGGGAATATAAAGAGTTCCCTATTCTACTATTCATGACTCTTGTAAACACATGCATGTACACATGTGTGCAGACACGCATGGATGCACATGCACCTCACACAAGTAAAATGGTTGTAAGAAGGGATTTAACAAACAGACATTGTAACTTTCTTTTGAGAGAGAGGACAATTAGGTTATTTTCTTGCAACCTTCTGTCAACATCTCAGTAACTGAGGAACTCAAAAATTTTTTTCTGTCATGTGAAAGTTCATAGGTAAATATTAGGCCATCAGTTTCAGACTATTTCAAGCCTATCTAATATTCAACGTTTAGAATTAAACCTTGCACCTTGTATTTGTGCGAAGACCATAACCATTATGCCATCCCCCCAAAATAGCCTAGTCTACCTACAAATCCATATGCATATCTATCAGTCAGCAGACAATAAAAAGTCTAATCCAATAACTAGAAGTTAGACTAAAACCCTGTACCTTATATTTATGAAGTAAACCTTCTCCAATGCCAAAACCATGGCCTCTATGGGACCAGATAAAATCCCAGGCTGCTTATTAAACAATCTAAAAGAAGACCTAGAGGAACCACTTGTCAACCTCTTTAACCTCAGCCTGAACACTGGCTTTGTTCTAGCAAAGTGGATAACAGCAACAGTAATCTCCTCGCACAAGTGGGGTACATGAATTGACCCTGGGAACTATAGACTCGTAAGCCTAACCAGCCTTTTCTGCAAGGCCATAGAAACAATCATCATGGACTTCATCAACAAGGACATAGGTGACCTTCAAACTCTTGATCCGACTCAGTTTGGCTTTGTTAAGGCTAGATCATGCTTATTGAGCCTGGTGGACATCTTTGAGAATGTCACCAAAGCTCTGGATGAAGGCAGAAAACTATATACTGCCTATCTTGATTTACCCAAGGCTTTTGACACAATCCCCCACTCAGGTATCATTGATAAACTCTCCCAGCTGGGGAGTAACCCATACATCACTAGATAGGTAGCCAAAAGAATGCATACTATCAAAGTTTGGGATTCCACCTATGCCAGCAGACCAGTTATCAGTGGCATACCACACGAGTCTTTGCTGGGCCAAATATTGTTTGGAATTTATTTCTTGGAAGTCCAGGTGAAAGTAGATGGCCTGTAGCTTACCAAGTTTGCTGATGATTGCAAACTGGGTGCAATCATTGAGTCCCCACATGATGTTAACATATTACAAAAGGAGCTAACACAGGCAAATGATTGGTGCCAAAGCCACAGAGTAAAACTAAACTAAAAATGGCATTATTATCCACTTTGGCAAAACAAAGTTCCCTGCAATTTACATTATTGACAGCACCCCCCCCCCAAGTTCAAACTCAGTGGTGCAAGATTTGTGAATGCAGGTTGATAGCAATCTAAAATGTGATCACTATGTGTCCACAGTGCTAAGGAAAGCCTTCTTCATTGCACATCTCATAAATAAGGGCATCTCATCCAAGACTAAGGATGCTATAACTCTTCTGTACTCGACCCTCATCAGACCACCAGTAGAGTTCAATGCTCTCTTTTGCACATACCTCACCTGAAGCAGCTGGATAGACCACAGTGGTCTCTCACCAAAAAAATTTGGGGCTTCCAAAACATGACTTACATGGAAAGACTGAAAGCCCTGTCACTGTACTCTGTATCCTACAGGCTACTGAGATGTGACTTGTGCCTGGACTGCACAGCAGTTTCCAAAAG